>NW_027417703.1:0-210751 GCF_009905375.1 Apium graveolens | reverse complement strand
ATACAGTCTGCATAAAAAAAAATCCCCGCCCAACCGCGGAAATTTTCCGCGGTCCCCTCTTTAGCCCAACCTCGGAAAATTTCCGCGGTCCGTCCCTTTGGTGTTTTTTCCAAAAAAGAGCAGAAAACAGAGCAATGCATGCAAACCTTCTGTTGAAATTGCTTAATTTTTGGAAGTTAGTCCAAAGCTAACTTCCAATAATCCAAACCCCTCTCAAAAGTCTTAAAATATGGTAATGAGTGAGTTTTAAAAAAAAAAATTCACTTTTTAATAAAATTTTAAAATTCCTTAAAAAAGTCAACAAAAGTCAACATTTTGTCCAAATGTTAGAAAAAACTTTCATACATTTCCATAACAATTTCTAATGTATAGTTCGACTTGTAAATTTTAATTTTCAATCTCAAATTTATAGGTACACTTTCAATCTCAAATTTCATACTTGAATTCATATAAATACACAATTGCCGCTCAAAATTCAATGAAAATACATAGGTTCGAATGAAAATTACACGATCACTACATCCACTAAATTTTGAAATATTGGTCCTAACCAAAAACCTAGTATATTAGAAAGACCACCGGATAACCGGTATTGAGCAACTCCTTGCGTAGTATCCACGAAGCATGCAATATGGTAGAGAACAAGTACACAACCATCACGGATATGCCTTCCGTTAAGTTTCCACAGTAAGGTTGGAGTCATTCTAATGTAATGGGAATCGTATTTGAGCCATCGTAGAGACGAAATCTTGCCAAAACATGTCTCGCGTTCCCTCTCCGTCCATCCATTAGTGTGAAACCCAACCCTCAATATTCAATGCGCATTTTGTCCATATTATAACCCCCTCACGAGGCCTCAAGTTTACAATATCGGCATCCGATCACATTTAACAAGTTTCACGCCATTCCATCCGGATTTTTCCATTTTCCATCGGCGTGTTGTTGCCCAATTCAAGATCGGAAGGAAGTACGGATCCGGATGAGAGTTCACCAATCTCCACGGTTCAGTACCCTCATCCAATTGCATGCCCGATCCAATTTTGGCCTTATAAGCCTCCTCATGGGTAGGTACAAGTATGTTTCCTCTTCCTCCTCATGGGGCGGCTCGTCATGTCCACAAGGGCATCACTCGGCACATGCATCTTCCATCTCACTAAAGGTTGGTGAGACCACTCTTCCTCGTCATTGTCCTCATACCACGAGTCGCTTGGTAGGGAGTCGAGAATGTGTTGCTACGTGGGAATCGAATCACAACTATGATCGGAGTGTTTTCACCACTATAATCGCTAGTCATATTACCTATCACAATAAAACCATTATATGACAATAACTGACAATTATGATAATAAAATATAACAAAAAAGAAAGCAATGTTAAACACTTAAATTCAAAGCCATTAAAAGATTACAACCATTCAGTTACAAAATGCTACACTACTAATTATATTACGATTCTTGAACATTTTTAAGATATTCTAGTCTACTAGCACACTTCTTTTATCATGGCCTTCCATTGACAATAAGTGCACCTTCTGGCGGCTTCTCCTTTTTACCAATCGATTCTATGGGACTTTGAAATGAACGTCCTTCTTCCTCCCTTTAGTTTGGGACATAATAGGGTCAAGAATTGGTTCTTCATGAGCACTTGCATTTGGAGCATGCGAATGCTTCGTAAGATTAATTCCATCAACGCTCATGTCTTTGTGAGAATTGATATTTCTCGATCATCACTCCAACGGCATAATCATACCGTTCCTTGGATGCAATGCTACTTTGACAAAAACTCATGGTTAACATTGTCATGCTATTAAATCGATCGGTTGAGGTCATCTCATGACTTGACCAACATCCCAATTGAAGGCAACACGCCATCAACTCTATTGGCATGCATTGTCCACACTCCGGTTTATGTAATCGGGGAATTTCCGAAACCCGTTTCTTAGTGAGACCGCCAATAGGTGTCTACAAGTTAGCCCCGAATGTTCAAGCATTCTACACGTACACATTCCCAAAGAGCTTGCTTTCTCGAATGCCACAAATAAACATTTTCTTCTCGTAGGCTTGGTCATGGGCCTATAACAACTATAGTACGTATAACATCCCCCATTCCCTCCCCTTCTTCACTAGCTCGTCGGTCTTTTTCAACAAAGTATTTTGAAAACTCAGCCATTCATCTTGAATCTTCTAAACATTTCCTTAGTGTAGATACAAGAAGCATGATACTCCAATGTGTATGCAATTTCATGGGACGTTTTAGATTATGGTGACATAATCTGCTTCCTTCTCCCTCATAATTGCCTTGCCAATGCTTTTTGGGCAATTTCAATGAATTCCTTCAAACCCGTTGTTGAACTCACATACTTCAAAGAAAAATTCATCCCCTCACTCCTCGATGTACTATTTTGAAACGCCGAAAATTTGTTTCTAGTATATGCAGGAAGCCACTTTGATTCAACTCATAAACCCATTTAACTATTTTGATCTTGCAAGTGATACTTTTCCACAAACGACGCCCATCTAGCTTCAAAAACACATTCGGTGAGAGATTTTATAAATGCAATTGTTGAAGTTCGTCTTGAATTCCGGAAAGCCGAATAATAATGAGCCAATTTCCGGGAATTTTTGACTAATGTCCAAGAACCCAATAAATAGGTAGTATTCGGGAGTACAACCGCAATAGCGCTTGCCATGACTTGATCTTGATCCGTGATTATAGTCAATGGATATTATTCCCCACACCTTCAAGTCAAGTACGAAGAATCCACTCAAAAGTCGACGCGTGTTCATCTTGCATCAATGCAAACCCGAAAATTACCGATTGATAATGATGATTGACTCCGATAAATGGGACAAATGACATGCACACATTTTTTCCGATAAGTGTATCAAAAGCCATAACATCGCCAAAATTTTGGTAAGCCATTATACATCTCGGATCACTCCATACTAGACACTTCAAGCGATTCTCTTCGTCGACTTCGGTCAAATAAAATATTTAGAACCACTTTCTTCATTCAACCTATGCAACAAGTCCACCCGCTTGGGCGTCACTAATCTCAAACCTTTCTTCCTCTCATCTCTCACAACATTCCTAACATGTTGAACATTGAAACACCCTTTGCCATTACCTCCATGAATGTTACCAATCACATTCATCACTTGACAATTACGAACCCCCCGAACCATAAAGCGTTTTAATCAAACTACGGGTCGCGGTGTGACATGTCTTTCCTCGTTGTACCAAATTCATCTTACTAGGGGAAACAAGACCGTGGTTATGTACCAATTCAAGGCTAGTTACCTCCCAGTGACGTTTTTTCTTTTGATAATTGACATACATCCTAACCTTGCACTCGCTTTTAGGAAGAACCTCTCTACGCCGTTTATTTTGACTACTCTCGGCGACGACACTTTTCCATAAAGCCTACAAACATATAAACGACCATATATCTCGTTGTCTTTATGATGGCTAGCTTGAATTTTAATAGCAAAGCCATTTCGTAAGCATAAGCCCTAAAAAAATGACCGGCCTCATCCACACTTTGAAAATTTGATTCAAATGGAACTCCCCCATCAACATTTTCATAAAAATTTGCATCCTCTACATTATCATCTCATCTTCATCCTCACCCTCACATTATCACTATCATTTTCAACCTCGTTTTTCATCATTTTCATCTTCAACATCACCAAATCGTCATCTAAATTAATAAATTCTTCATTTCTATCTACAAAATCATCATCTTCACATATACAGGGGTTTTAGGTTCTTCACTAGTATTAAATCATCAAGATGTAAATTATGATCAATAGCCTCTCTTTTTTTCATTTTGACTTTATGACGAAACATACGAGCAAATAATTTATCCGCCATGTAAATGTAAATTTAAGACAAGAATATACCTTCAGTTGACAAAACTACTTGAATTTCTTGATGAAAATGCCCAAAATTCGCCTAAATAGTTCACTCTCCAAGTAGAATTTTGTTGGGGATTTTTTTGTTGGTTTGTGTGGTGGGGGAGGGTGTTGGGTTGCTGGGATAAGGGAGTAACACCCCCAACCGCGGAAAATTTCAGCGGCCGTCCCATCCAACCGCGGAAATTTTCGCGGTCCGCCCCTAATCCCCCACCCAGTCCCCATCCAATGGCTCAGAATGTGTTTGTTATCATTGTTGTAGATCGTCCCCCTTTTGTTATTATATTTCTACTTGCAAAGAAACTTGAATTTTCACGACCACCTGCTTGTCTACTACATTTCTAGAAATGGGCCCTTTTAAATACAACCAACTAAACATCACATGGATCGATCGAATAACGGTCAACACCATTTAATATGAAAAACTAGCATATACATAAGCATAAGGGCAAAATGACGACAAGAGTACATAGCGTTACATGATTTTTACTATTTTGTTAACCTGCAGATAACTTGGCATGTCCATAACAAAGCACAAACATTTTTAACTATCGACCATTAAATCACTTGAAGGCATGAGCAGAGGCATAAGATCAGTATCAACCACCTTCTTCCAAAACAAAGCCAGGTCACTAAATCGATTCTGTGCTTGCTGGATACTCTGACTTTCAATGCTAAATCCAACTATGAACCAAAATAGTTATTAATTACAAATCAAGTAACAATGTGATTGGAGTTAACAACTAATATATCAATCTTCCTACAGTTTCAAAAGCACGCACATCTGTTACCATGGAAATTTATTATAGATGAAGAATGTCAATGTCATAGTATCAAGTACTTGCTTTGTAGGTTCGACAATGAATCTAAATGACTTTTCATATCAGTATAAAGCTAACTAAACAGGTACCAAGTTTAGCAATAAATTTGGCCCATGTCCGCTGAATTTGCAATTGTGCAATATTGCACAAGATACAAGGACAACACAAGATATCCAATCTGAACTTAAATTCCTTCTAACTCTAACTGATTTTACTAGCTACAAATTAATACTGGAATAGAATTGTCTGCGTACTAAATGAAAATAAAGTTCAGTGATAAACTGATTGCATTGTTCAAGAAATTGAGTACCACTGCCCAGCAGTGTTATAAACTAGATAAACATGAAGTCCTTATTGATGCACTATCAATTCAACCAATGAATGTATTGAATGGCTTTTGTACCTATGTCAATCAAAAACCGAGAAAAACAAATTAAAAACTTACCTCTTCGATTGAGCAAATAATCTGTTTGCAAGTTCAGTGAGAGATCTCTTCTGATCATCTGGAGAACCAGAGATCACTTTGTTAAAGTCCAATACAAGATGTTGCTTTTTAGCTGAAGATCTCTCCCGACGAAATCCCAGGACTCATCATCATCCATCAAGTCATCGCCAATTGACATTAACTCACATGCGCAGATTCGAATCTATTAGCACTGCCCTTCAACTCCATTTTTGTTATCTTCGACAGAGAACTGAATATATACAGGATTGTAAAGAGGAGTACACATAAAAAAATAACATTTTAACCAATGACGCAATCCGAAATAACATAGGACAAATCTTCTTTGTTTTTATAATAAAAGAAAACATTAACTGGACGAGCCTCTATGGTACCAAACCTTGCGCTTGTATAATCCACCCTTTATTGAAAAGATTGAAGATCTTGCAGCTTAATATATGATAAGTGGCTAATAGTTCACACAACATTAAATTCATTCAAAACAACGTATTTTTTGGTTATTCTTTTTTTTTTCTGGATTGGCAGAATAATATACAAAGAAAAAACAAAGGAAATGACAAACTTTAGAACTTATTCATTCATGTAGTTCACTAACACAAGCATAATTTATTCAAAGTCCTACAACGAAAGAAAAGAATTTACACGGCTATAACATTGGTTAAATCTCAGAACACAAGAATAGCACTCTAATCCCTTCTGATCAGGACCATGTAATCACTATCACAGCACACACTGTTTGCATTACAAATACTACAATTTAACTAGCTTTCTCGAATCTGGATTCAAGACTTCAAGTGATCATTTGTTTCACATCATATACAGAAATGTCTTAAAATCATAGTCTACATTAACTTTGTCTAGTGAAACAATGCATAAGAATAACTCGAAAAAATCGAAAAAAGCATCAATATCCAATAAGGAAATTAAGAGAGGATTAAAGTTATACAGTAAAGGAGAATCCTAATTAACATTGAAAGAAAAGAAAACAACCCACATTTAATTACTGAAAAGCTAACATGTAATCATTCTCACATACATGATCAATACAAACAAATGAATGTAAACAACATTAAAATGAATACAAACACACACATAGTGCTATACACATATATAGGTACCATAAAATATGTACTAGGAAATGAACATCAAAGCTGACTCACCTGAATACTGTTGTTTTACGGGCAAGACTGGGTCCGTACACCTAAATTGATGGGTCAAGAATATATGGAAGATGAAAAGGAATAAAAAAATACCCAGTCTACATATAAAAAAGGTAGCAATATAATATATAATAATAATAATAATAATTTAATTTAAAATACTGATAACTAAATATCTAGTAGAGTTGAGTTTTTTTGCAGTTTATTACTTTATTATAAGTAAAAATATATTTTGTTTATAATGTTAGAATCGGAAGAAAAATATTATTTTAGTGACATATTATTTTTATTATCGATTATTTTGATCAAGATTTAATTATATCCACTCATATATTATACATTAATTTAGATAATATATATATTACATTTACATATAATATATAATAAGAAACACCCAATAATGAAACAAATATTCCATAATGTGGGGTTATGAAGGAAGGATCCTTCTTTTTATGGGAGGACCCGTCAAGTTGGATACAAACCTGTTAGGTCACCCTTTCACTGTAGAGGGGGTGAATCAGTGTTTATTACAATCAAATCAAACTTCAAGAACTTATGTAACAGAAAACAAACTTTATTGAAACAATAAACTCTGTTACAATCTGGAACTGTTATCTCTCAGTGATGAACAAAATATCACGAGAGCTGCTAGGGTTATAGTAAATAATATTCTCGATAATGATAACACTTATAGTGTAAACCCTATGTCTGTGTTTATATACTACACAGTTACAAGATAATCGCTAATTGATATGGAATATAATTCTGCTTCCTAATATATATCAATCAGATATCTTCTATTCCAAGTATTCCATTCTTCACGGAATTCCTTCTTCATGCATATCTCTTCTTATGTTTATCTTGATCTTCTTAACTTTAATCAGCTACTGTCCTTATCTGATCGTCCTTCAGCACTTAAGTTCCGATATCTATCTCCTGATGCTTATCTCCTGATGACATAAGTACTGATATCCCTTAAGTTCTGACTTCCAGTATAATTACTGATCAGTTAAGTACTGATTTGTTCTGTTCAAATAAGATCTGAAATCTAAACATAAAACATATTAGCCATGACATTATCAAATATATCTAACAATCTCCCCCAACTTGTAAATTAGCAAAATATACAAGTTTAACAGATATTTGATGATGTCAAAAACATTAAGTACAAATGCATGAGAAATAGACAAGATAACTACAACTTACAGTCCTTAAAGATTTTACCAATTCAACTTCTGATAACAACTTTGGTCTGTATACACATCAGAATTTAAGTAGTTGTAGATCTTTGACTTGGCTTCATCATTTTCTGATCTCTCTGATGTCAGGAGTTGTTCTGAGATAATTCTTCAACAAACATTTCTCAGCATATCTGAGTTCATCAATCATTCTCCGTTTGACATCTTTAAGCTCTGCAGTATCTTCACCAGTTTGAAATATTGCAGCTCTGAGATCATTAATCTTTGCTTTTCTCAACTCCCGATCTAGTCTTATGACATAAGCTTCGTTAGACTCTAGATTGAATTCAAGCCCCTTAATACCAAGATATGTTCTGATCTGTGCAGTATTAGGCTTCATATCAACAATATCACCATTGTGATTTCTGTACTTTGGAACATATCTGCTGTCAGACTTAACAGAATAAAGCCTTTTCTGTCTCTGAATCTGTTCTTTTAAGTAGTTTGCAGCAGTCTCTGTTATTCTGTTATCCACTTGAAGTAAGAAAAGTACATGCTCCAATTCTTCAAAATACTTCAAAGGAATGGCATTTTGTCTTATATGATAAACCCTACCATCTGTCATGAAATACAACATGATGTATTCTTTCAAGTAGGTATGGTAAACCATCTGTACAGATTCTAGTTGATTCAATCTCTCAGGAGTTGCTCCAATACCTGGTTCACTCAAGGAAGTTGGATCATCGGTAGTGTTGTGTACTCTTCTTTCATCAGCACTTCCCAATCCAGTTTTATCTCTAGCTTCCTTTCCAGTAACTACTCTTGCTTCAAAACCACTTGGAGTAGTCTTCAAAGATTGAGTCTGTTTTGCTTTAGTGAATCCTGGTAAGAGTGTTTTAGATTTATTTTCTGATATCAATTTAACTTGAGCACTGTCAGAGGTTACTTGCTTCTTCTGAATATCAGAACTTACAATTTCTTGACTCTGAACAACTTGAGCCATGTCAGAGGTTGTTTTAAGAACTTTTCTTGAAGTCAGAGCAAGATCATCTTTTCCATCAGTAATTTCTTCTTCCTCTGGAGGTACATAAGGATTGATAGGTTCACCAACCTTTTCTTTACCCTTGGATCTTGGATCTATCTGTGGTTGTGATCTAGCCAAAGTTTCTTCAGTATGTATCCTTTCTTTGATCACAATGCCTTTAGGTTTTGGAAGTAACTTTTTACCAGAAGCTTCAGATTTAGATGTGACTTTCTCTGATTTAAGTCTGGCTTCTTCTTCCTTTAAACTTTCCAAGTCCATCCCTGGATTTTCTTGAAGAAATAACTGTCTTGACATTTCCTCATCAAGATCTAGAAGTTCATCAGAACTTATCCTTTTACCAGCAGCAGAACTTATTCTTTTCCCAGTATCAGAACTTGTTCTGTGACTAGCTTGTCTTGATGTAAACCTTCTACCTTGACTATGACCACTACCCATTCCAGAGTTTCCTTGGTCATCTTTTCCATCATCCTTTCCTTGCAGTGACTTGTTGGTTTTGCATTTGGACATAATTACCTTCTCCCCCTTTTTGGCATCAACAGGTAATAAAAGAGAGATAAGTAGTTCCACTGAGGTCTGGATTTCAGTAAGTTGCGATTGCTGAGAAGCTTGATTTGTCAGAATTTGATCAATCTGAGCTTGTTGCTTCTCTTGAGTTTTCTCAATATAAGCAACCCTGTCAATGGTAGGTTGGAAGAACTTTTTCTTATCAATTTTCCAAACTTGTTCCTGTTTGATAAAGTTCTCCTGAATCTTGTGTAGCTCTGCATGAGTGTTGGAATGAAGACCTTGTAGATGTTTAGTACTCAATGCAGTGACTCTAAGCTGGGTTTTAAAATCATCAGAATGTAACATTTCATCAGCTTTAGTCAAGTGCTCAGCAAGATGTAAAGCATTTGGAACACATGAAACTGAGTTCCATTCCTTAGTCCACTCCTGACCTGCAGGAGTTTCACTCCAAGGTACTGGTGCATCCCTGATAACAAACTCCTTTACCAGTTCAGACTTAGGAAGAGTCAGTGGAGGAGTATGTCCTGAAGGACCTGCTTCATCAGCATCTACAGTTGTAGCAGCCTCACCAGTATCTCCAACATTTGCAGCATCAGAACTTAGAGAATCAGTATCTTCTGATAAGACAACTGTGTGAGTAGCAATGGAGGCTTCAACATCCTCTAAGTGCTGATCTGATACTAAGTTCTGATCAACAGCCATATCCTGATGCTCACCTAAAATCTGATCATCAGCATCTTGATGCAGAGAAGGTGTTAGTGATAACTCAGGAGTTTGAACAGCATCAGTAACAGGTGTTGTGGAAGGATTATTTGCTGTTGGAGCTTCTAAGAAAAGTATTTCAGGCATAACCAGGTTCTGAATATCAATTTCAGCACTTATGCCTGGATCAACAAGAGACATAGAAGGTGAATTAGCCTTGTCAGATACAGGTTCCTGAGATGGAGTTGATGGAGAAGAAGTGACTGGAGAAAATTCCTTGTCTTGTGAGATCAGAGATTCCTGATCCCCTTCCTTAGCTACTTCCTCCTCATCATCTGAAACTGGCCTTTGTGCCCTCTGTTTCTTGTACTTCCTTGTTGATTTGGATTCCTTGGGAGTTTCAGGAACCGTCATACGTCTAAGCCTCTTGAGAAGCCTAGAACCCCCAATTGCAGAATCCTTCTGAGAAGTTGCCTTCTCAGCTTCATGTACCACAGGTTCTGAAGAAGGAATCGGTTCCTCAGAATCTGAGTCATCTCTCAAGGTGATCCTCCTCCTCTTCTGAGATGTTTGAGGAACAGTCTTTGTTCTCTTTGGTTTAGAGGATGGAGGCTTCACAGTAGGTGCTGAAGAAGAAGGTTGAGCAGTCTGTGAAGTGGAGAGATAGGATTTTAGATAAGTTCTGAGGGTAGGTTGAGTAGAATGAGAGGTAGGTACTGAGGTTGATGGATTTTGGTTATGGTGAGTTGGTTGAACATTTGAGTAAACAGATTTGTAAGTAGCAGGATCAGCATTTACCAGAATCTGTTTCACAGACTGAGGAATCTGTAATGGTCTCACCATTGATTTCTTTGTGTGAGCATTTATCAGGTCGTTTAAAGTATCTTTTTGCAACCTTAAAAGGTGGGGTTTGAGTGCTGACTAACTGGGGTTCAGCAGTACAATACGTATAAATAAGTTGACAGAATCTAGCAAAATAAACAACATCTCGATCCTCTGTCATCCTATCCCCAATAAAACCAATTAGTCCAGTTGCAAAATCAAAATGAGTTTGATGGATAATAGCATACCCGATGTGCTGACTCAAAATTGGGATGGCATCAAAATTTGAACACTTGTTGCCAAAAGCCTTGGTGATGCAATCGAAGAAGAAACTCCATTCTCTTCTGATATTAGCCGGTTTCAACTGTCCAAGTTTCGTCAGACTCTTTTCATATCCCAAATCAGTCATTAACCCCCGAAGTTCTGATTCCTCTGGTATAGAGAAGGTACAATCTTCTGGAAGATGTAATGCTCTTCGTACTGTACCAGGAGTGACTACATAGGATGAATCACCCACTTGGAAGATAATACTGGGAGTTCCTCGTTTACCACCATCATCAAAAACTCCAGTCCTCTAGAACCGCAGAACTTGTTGACTTGAAAATAATTCAGGCTGAGTTAAGGCGTACCCAACCTCACTATGTGCAAGAAGATCTTGCACAAAATGCAATTCAGATGGAGCTTCAGAATGATCAAGAATTGCAGCATAGTTGTTTGGAACAAACTTTGCTCCATCAATGATTAAATCCTTTGGTGCCATGTGAAAAAATATTGAAATTGAAGTATGCCTGTTAGGTGTTTGAGATAATGTCTGTATGAAAAACCAACGTGAGAAAGAATGAGAAAGAGAGTAAAAGTAAGAAGAGAGATAAAGGATAAAGAAAATAAAAGATTAAAGAAATCTTCTCTCTGTTGTTCTTATACTCTGAAAAAAAAATGTTACCGTTGGACACCTGTCAGACATGCAGTAATAACGGATAGTTACTGGGCTCGAGAAAACAGGAATGATTACTTACCCAGTTGCCTTGTTTCAAGGAAAAACTATTTCAGTTATCAAGAGACACAGTTTTAATTCAAAATTTAAACCGTTAGCACTGATTGAATTATTTTTCACTGCAACATTAATATTCTGAAAATGAATCATGTTAAAAATGACCGAGATAATTTCGATGAATAAGTGCTGACAAAGAATCAGAACTTAAATAAAGACAAAATTTAAATGGTCATCAGAATATCAAACAGGATTTAACAACACAAGATAAAATAACTCAGAGATAAAATCTTGAAGTAAAAACAGTTTTCATTAATATATCAAGTCAATACATATATGAAATAGAAATTACATCAATAGAAGATTTTCCCTAAGCTTCTATTCCTAACGTCAACAGCTTTAGTCCTAGCTAAGAAGCCTGACAAAGCTGAGGATGAAGAAGAACAGGAAGAAGACGAGATTAAGTCATCTTCCTCTTCCTATCTTCGACAAACAAGATAGCGAGTCGTATGATTCGCTCTTGCTGACAGATACGACGAAGGTGAAGGTCTCTTCAAACGGCCACCAGATCACGTTTGATAACCTCTGGAAATTGAATCCAGAGATTGTGAGGGATGTTGGTGATAGGGTAGGGAGTTGGAATTCCATTCAAAAAGACATGCACAGTCTCATCACCGTAATTGTAGAACCAGCCAAATTCAGCCATTTGTGATAGTAAATGAAAAACAAGACTGAATTTGTGATACAAGTGTGATGAGAAGACTAATGTGAAGTGGCTGTGTATATAGGCAAGAGAATGCCAAGAGACGCAAAGATATTTAATGCTGACAGGTAGAATTAATTCTACCTCATCTCCCTAGACTTTGAAAAAGAATAACAGTCATTGGAAAAGGATTGTGCACATGTAACAAGAGTGAACTGTTCAAGGACGAGTGCCATTGTGTTTTAACCATAGACTATTAATCTTCCACTTCAACATTTTTGAGTACAAACTGAGACTGTTATCAAATTTTATTCAAAGATAAGCCAAGTAAAGGATTAGACTGAGAAATCAGAACTTAGACCTATACCAGAACTTAACAGTCATCAGAACATAATTTCTTAACTCGAAAAAGGAATGCTCATCTTAGTAAATACTCATGCAAGTTCTTAGTTATGAACGTCAGAACTTAATCATCAGAACGTGTAACTAGAACTTGTCCTCAGAATTTGTGCAAAAATGACACAATGACTGTTTATCTAAAATAACATAGACCACCACAGAAATTTTCATCATTCAGATGGAGTGATTAGTGTGTGCATTAAGCTAAATAACAGACAAAGAGTAAAGTCTGATTCACTTCAGTACATCTTAGAAATAAGTCATAATTAAAATTTTGCTAAAGAGTTGTCATTATCCTAAGACCTACTGATAAATGAGTTCATGCATGAGTCCACCTCAACTGTTTTTGTGCTAATTTTATGCATCTTTAAAATTTTCTTTTACAGTGGCTTCTCAGTATAAGTGAGTCACGACTGCTTATCAGAATTTATGCTATTATCAGAGTATTTCTCCAATAATCATAGAGTGTGAAAAGTCACCAAGAAAAATATTTTGCTTTTCTAATGCATATTTACTTAATACCAGTAATGCACTTGGGTCGTCCCTTTCACATTTTTACTCTAGATCTCAAAGGAGTACCTGATTTTTTTTTTTTTTTTTAATAAGAGAGGTCTATCAGCACTTAGTACATTCAGCAGTTTTACTAGTATCAGAACTTAACAGATGAGTAGCATTATTCTAATTTGTGACTTAGTAATAAGATATACAAAGTAAACTTAACTAAGCTCAATTATCAGAATTTGCTAGTGTCATAAGATTTCCACATAAATAATTACTTCTTTCATGGGATCATTTGTTTATTGAAGACTAGTAGGTCAGTATCTAGCACAGTTATCCTCATAGGATAGAATGATTACTTAAACAGATATATCACTTATTAGAGTTAAGAAACATATATCAGACAACAGTCAGTACTTAAAGACATTTATCAATTAATGCACAGAATATACAAAGAGATTAATTCTGTAAATACTGATCATAAAGTCTGATAACATAGAACAAGTTTAAGCAGATTTAGAGAAAGAACCTGAAATCATTCCAAGTTCATTTACCAATTTTGAAAAGGTAGCTTCACACAGTGGTTTTGTGAAGATATCTGCTACTTGTTGATCTGTGGGAACAAAATGCAATTCCACTGTACCTTCATCCACATGTTCCCTGATGAAATGGTACCTGATGCTGATGTGCTTTGTCATAGAGTGTTGAACTGGATTACCTGTCATAGCAATAGCACTTTGATTATCACAGTAAATAGGGATTTTGAAATATGTTAACCCATAATCCAGTAACTGATTCTTCATCCAAAGAATCTGTGCACAGCAGCTTCCTGCAGCAATATACTCTGCTTCTGCAGTTGATGTGGAAATTGACTTTTGTTTCTTGCTATACCAAGAAACCAACCTGCCTCCAAGAAATTGGCAGCTACCACTTGTGCTTTTCCTGTCAATTTTGCAACCTGCAAAATCTGCATCTGAGTAACCTATTAATTTAAAATCTGATTCTCTAGGATACCATAATCCTAGATCAGCTGTTCCTTTAAGATACATAAAGATTCATTTTACAGCTGTTAAGTGAGGTTCTCTTGGATCTGCTTGAAATCTTGCACAAAGACAGGTAGCAAACATGATATCTGGTCTACTAGCAGTTAGATAGAGAAGTGAGCCAATCATACCTCTGTAATCAGTAATATCTACTGAATTACCAGTATCCTTATTCAGTTTTGTTGCAGTGGCCATGGGAGTGGATGCACTTGAACAGTCTTGCATTCCAAATTTCTTCAGCAAGTTTCTGGTGTACTTAGATTGACAAATAAAAGTTCCTTCTTCACTCTGTTTGACTTGAAGGCCCAGAAAATAACTGAGTTCTCCCATCATACTCATCTGATATCTTGACTGCATTAGTTTGGCAAACTTTTTGCAAAGTTTGTCATTTGGAGACCCAAAAATAATATCATCAACATAAATCTGAATCAAAAGTAAGTCCTTGCCATGGTTGAGATAGAACAGTGTTTTGTCAATAGTTCCTCTGTTGAATCCACTTTCCAGAAGAAACTGAGCTAAAGTCTCATACCATGCTCTAGGAGCTTGCTTAAGTCCATAAAGTGCTTTATCAAGCCTGTAGACATAATCTGGATATTTGGAATCTACAAAGCCTGGAGGTTGTTCAACATATACTTCCTCTTCCAATTCTCCATTGAGAAAAGCACTTTTCACATCCATTTGAAAGACAGTAAACTTTTTGTGAGCAACATAAGCCATGAATATCCTTATGGCTTCTAACCTAGCAACTGGAGCAAATGTTTCATCATAGTCAATTCCCTCCTGTTGAGAATATCCTTTTGCAACCAGCCTTGCCTTGTTCCTTACAATTATGCCATCACTGTCAGTTTTGTTTCTGAATACCCACTTTGTACCAACAACCGATCTATTCTTAGGTCTTGGCACTAAGGTCCAGACTTTGTTTCTTTCAAATTCATTCAACTCTTCCTGCATTGCTTGCACCCAATCAGCATCTTGAAGAGCTTCTTCCACTTTCTTTGGCTCAGACTGAGAGAGAAAAGAATTGTAAAGACATTCATTCGAAGTACCTGTTCTAGTTCTGACACCTGCCTCAGGATTTCCAATTATCAAATCAGGTGTATGTGATTTTGTCCACTTCCTTGCAGATGGAAGATTTTCTCTAGAACTGGATGCTCCCCCATGATTCATGCTGTCTTCGGTTTCATTTTCTGATGCTCCCCCTGAAACTATGCTCTCTGAGTTGGATCCTTCAGCATTTAGATTTTCAGTACTGTCAGTACTTGGCTTATCAGAACTTGACGAATCAGAATTTGAAGAGCCAGATGTATGTTCTGATGCTTCTTGAGATGTGATAATATCTTGAGTATGCTCCCCCTGCATTGGTGCATCTTCCTTTGACGTAGTCACCACAGTTTCAATAACATCAGAGTTTAATCCATCAGAATTTACAGTATCAGGACTTAGACTTTCAGGACTTGAGGTATCAGAATATGAATCTTCATTTTCAAATCTCAGCTGATCATGATCAATGCAATCTTCAAGTCCAGTGATCTTTTTGTCATCAAAAGAGACATTGATAGATTCCATGACCACTTTTGTTCTCAAATTATAGACTCTGAAGGCTTTTGTAGAAAGTGGATATCCAACAAAGATTCCCTCATCAGCTTTTAGATCAAACTTGGATAGCTGTTCAGGATGAGTCTTGAGAACAAAACACTTACATCCAAATACATGAAAGTATTTGAGATTTGGCTTCTTGTTCTTCACCATCTCATATGGTGTTTTTCCATGCTTGTTAATGAGTGTTGCATTTTGAGTAAAACAAGCAGTCTGCACAGCTTCAGCCCAGAAATAGGTTGGAAGCTTTGCTTCTTCAAGCATTGTTCGTGCAGCTTCAATGAGAGTTCTATTCTTCCTTTCAACAACTCCATTTTGCTGTGGAGTTCCAGGAGCAGAAAATTCCTGCTTTATTCCATGATTTTTGCAGAACTCTTCCATTATCAGATTCTTGAATTCAGTGCCATTATCACTCCTCAAAATTTTCACAGAATCTTTGATCAATTTATCCAGATGTTTGACATGATCAATCAGGATAGATGCAGTTTCACTTTTTGTGTGCAAGAAATACACCCATGTGTATCTGGTGAACTCATCTACTATGACCAACGCATATTTCTTCTTTGCAATAGACATGACATTCACTGGACCAAATAGATCAACATGAAGTAGATAATAAGGCTCAAGAATTGATGATTCAGTCTTGCTCTTGAACGAAGATTTTCTTTGTTTAGCCTTCTGACATGAGTCACAAAGACCATCAGGAACAAACACTGATTTTGGCAGTCCTCTCACAAGATCTTTCTTGATCAGTTCATTTATCTTGTTGAAGTTTAAATGAGAGAGTTTCTTGTGCCAATTCCAGCTTTCTTCAGTTGAGGCTCTACTCACTAAACAGATTGCAGAACCATCAGAACTTGTTGAAAGCTTAGCTTCATAAATGTTACCACGCCTGAATCCCTTCAGAACAATTTTTTCTTTAGATTTACTAACTATTTCACAATGTTCTGCAAAGAAATCAACATGATAACCTCTGTCACAGATTTGACTTATACTCAATAAGTTGTGTTTAAGTCCTGAGACCAGAGCTACATCTTTAATGATGACATTCCCAAGATTGATATTGCCATATCCCAAAGTTTTTCCAATGTTGCCATCTCCATAAGAAACACTTGGGCCAGCTTTCTCCACAAAGTCTGATAGCAGGGCCTTATTTCCAGTCATATGTCCTGAACATCCACTGTCCAGAACTAAAATATTTTTCCTGTTGCCCTGCAATCAAAAAGACCACTAATTATTAGTTTTAAGGACCCAGACTTGCTTGGATCCTTTGGCCTTTTTAGGTTTGTTAACATTTGCAGCGGATTTAGCATCAGATTTTATGTTAACAGTTTTCTCATCAGAACTTATACTACCAGACTTTGAATCAGAACTTACACTAGAAGGAACAACAGAAACTTTCTTTAAAGAAGGTTTTATTTGATAATAATCATAGTACAAACTATGATATTCCTTACAAGTATAAATGGAATGCCATAAACTACCACAATGAAAACAAGGATTTTGTGGTTTGTATCTAACAGACTGACTCTTAACTCCTGATTTTGAAGATAAGGAGTTAATATTCTTATTTTTCCTGCAAAAAGAAGCCAGATGGTTAGAACTTCCACAGTTATGACACGCTTTCCTAGGAGCATCAGGAACAGATTTATAGTTATTGCTTTTATTCACACCTTCCTTTCCATTCCTGTTTTTCCTAGGTGATTTTACCTTGTTTTCATTCTTAACATCTTTCAACTTATGCTTAAGCTGCTTCTTTGTCATTAAGCCTATGTTGACTTCAGCTGTCTTTTCCTGTTTTAGTTTGTCAGAAGCTAATTCCTTTTTAACTTCTGATTTCTCATTTTCAGATTTTTCAGTTACAAACTTAACAGGTTTTAACTTCGGCTTTTGCTTATCAACAGGCTTAATTTCTACAGTTCCTTTTTCATTTTTATTTTCTCCATAACCTAAGCCCTCTTTCCAGTTTCCACTGCTTAGCAAATTTTGAGTTGTTTTGCCAGAGTTAGTCCAAGTTCTGATAATCTCTCTCTCCTTTTCTAACTCAGTTTTTAGAGATTCATTCATTTTTAGCACTTCATCCCTAACATAAAAAGCATCATCTCTATCCTGCTGAGTTTGATGGAACATGACTAACTCTTTTTCTAAGAAATCATTTCTTTTCCTAAAAGCAAGATTTTCAGAAGTTAATCTTTCACATGTTAAAGTTTGATCTCTATAACTAACAAACATGGTTTTAAGATATCTTCTCAACTCATTAATATCATCAGTATGAAAAGCATAAGTAGTCTGAGGTACCTTTGTTTCAGCAGCTTCAGAACTGCTCTCAGAACTTGATTTATCAGCATTTACCATCAATGCATAGTTCTCCTCACTTTCAGAGTCTGAGGTGTCTGTCCAGCTTTTCTGCTTTGTGACAAGAGCTTTGCCTTTGTCACTCTTGGTCTTCTTGCAATCAGGAGATATGTGGCCTTTCTCACCACAATTATAACATTCAACATTAGCGTAATCTCCTCTGTCAGACTTTCCTCCTCTTCCTTCAGATCTTCTGAAATTCTTCTTATCAGAACTTATGCCTTTTCTGGAAAACTTCTTTCCCTTCCTGAACTTCCTGTATGCAATCTTTATGATTCCTTTCACCATAAGAGCACACAGCTTCATCATCTCCTCATCAGCATCAGTTTCAGGCAAGCTTTCAGAATCTGAGTCATCATCACTCTCAGAACTTGATGACTCAGTATCAGATTTTATGATAAGAGCTTTACCCTTGTCTTTCTTTGAGGAAGGTGGTTTGGGGGATTCCTCTTCAGCCTTGAGAGCAACTGTCCTTGACTTTCCTCCTTTCCTCTTGCTTCTTTGTTCCATCTCAAGTTCATGAGTCTTGAGCATTCCATAGATTTCATCAAGAGTTGTTTCATCAAGATTGTAGTTGTCTCTTATTGTTGTTGCCTTCAAATCCCAACATTCAGGAAGAGCTAACAGGAATTTAAGGTTTGTATCTTCAAGATCATACTCCTTATTTACTAATGACAAGTCATTCAAGAGTTTGACAAATCTATCATATACATCAGTCAATGACTCATTAGTCCTAGAGTCAAAGTGTTCATACTCTTGAGTGAGTATTGTCTTCCTGTTCTTCTTAACTGTTTCAGTTCCTTGACACCTTGTCTCCAGTGCATCCCATATCTCCTTAGCAGTCTTGCAGTTGATTACCCTGTTTGATATTACATTATCAATGGCACTATGCAATAAGTGTCGTACCTTGGCATCCTTAGCAATAGATGCTATATCTTCAGCAGTGTAATCACTCTTTTCCTTTGGTACGGTCATTGCTGCTTCACCTGCAACTACAACAGCGAGCTTGGTAGGTTTGTGAGGCCCTTCCTTGATTCTATCAAGGTATTCTGGATCTGTTGCTTCCAGAAACATGGTCATCCTTACCTTCCATATGGGATATTCAGATGGTCTCAATATGGGAACTCTGATAGTCTCATATCGACTCTGAGTTGATGTCTTTGATGATTCCTTAGTTTTGGTAGGCTTAGTTGGAGTTTCTGTGTCAGACATGATTGTGTTTGGATCTTTAACTGTATGTGTGTTAACAGAAGGCTCTGATACCACTTGTTAGGTCACACTTTCACTGTAGAGGGGGTGAATACAGTGTTTATTACAATCAAATCAAACTTCAAGAACTTATGTAACAGAAAACAAACTTTATTGAAACAATAAACTCTGTTACAATCTGGAACTGTTATCTCTCAGTGATGAACAAAATATCACGAGAGCTGCTAGGGTTATAGTAAATAATATTCTCGATAATGATAACACTTATAGTGTAAACCCTATGTCTGTGTTTATATACTACACAGTTACAAGATAATCGCTAATTGATATGGAATATAATTCTGCTTCCTAATATATATCAATCAGATATCTTCTATTCCAAGTATTCCATTCTTCACGGAATTCCTTCTTCATGCATATCTCTTCTTATATTTATCTTGATCTTCTTAACTTTAATCAGCTACTGTCCTTATCTGATCGTCCTTCAGCACTTAAGTTCCGATATCTATCTCCTGATGCTTATCTCCTGATAACATAAGTACTGATATCCCTTAAGTTCTGACTTCCAGTATAATTACTGATCAGTTAAGTACTGATTTGTTCTGTTCAAATAAGATCTGAAATCTAAACATAAAACATATTAGCCATGACATTATCAAATATATCTAACAATCTCCCCCAACTTTTAAATTAGCAAAATATACAAGTTTAACAGATATTTGATGATGTCAAAAACATTAAGTACAAATGCATGAGAAATAGACAAGATAACTACAACTTACAGTCCTTAAAGATTTTACCAATTCAACTTCTGATAACAACTTTGGTCTGTATACACATCAGAATTTAAGTAGTTGTAGATCTTTGACTTGGCTTCATCATTTTCTGATCTCTCTGATGTCAGGAGTTGTTCTGAGATAATTCTTCAACAAACATTTCTCAGCATATCTGAGTTCATCAATCATTCTCCGTTTGACATCTTTAAGCTCTGCAGTATCTTCACCAGTTTGAAATATTGCAGCTCTGAGATCATTAATCTTTGCTTTTCTCAACTCCCGATCTAGTCTTATGACATAAGCTTTGTTAGACTCTAGATTGAATTCAAGCCCCTTAATACCAAGATATGTTCTGATCTGTGCAGTATTAGGCTTCATATCAACAATATCACCATTGTGATTTCTGTACTTTGGAACATATCTGCTGTCAGACTTAACAGAATAAAGCCTTTTCTGTCTCTGAATCTGTTCTTTTAAGTAGTTTGCAGCAGTCTCTGTTATTCTGTTATCACTTGAAGTAAGAAAAGTACATGCTCCAATTCTTCAAAATACTTCAAAGGAATGGCATTTTGTCTTATATGATAAACCCTACCATCTGTCATGAAATACAACATGATGTATTCTTTCAAGTAGGTATGGTAAACCATCTGTACAGATTCTAGTTGATTCAATCTCTCAGGAGTTGCTCCAATACCTGGTTCACTCAAGGAAGTTGGATCATCGGTAGTGTTGTGTACTCTTCTTTCATCAGCACTTCCCAATCCAGTTTTATCTCTAGCTTCCTTTCCAGTAACTACTCTTGCTTCAAAACCACTTGGAGTAGTCTTCAAAGATTGAGTCTGTTTTGCTTTAGTGAATCCTGGTAAGAGTGTTTTAGATTTATTTTCTGATATCAATTTAACTTGAGCACTGTCAGAGGTTACTTGCTTCTTCTGAATATCAGAACTTACAATTTCTTGACTCTGAACAACTTGAGCCATGTCAGAGGCTGTTTTAAGAACTTTTCTTGAAGTCAGAGCAAGATCATCTTTTCCATCAGTAATTTCTTCTTCCTCGGGAGGTACATAAGGATTGATAGGTTCACCAACCTTTTCTTTACCCTTGGATCTTGGATCTATCTGTGGTTGTGATCTAGCCAAAGTTTCTTCAGTATGTATCCTTTCTTTGATCACAATGCCTTTAGGTTTTGGAAGTAACTTTTTACCAGAAGCTTCAGATTTAGATGTGACTTTCTCTGATTTAAGTCTGGCTTCTTCTTCCTTTAAACTTTCCAAGTCCATCCCTGGATTTTCTTGAAGAAATAACTGTCTTGACATTTCCTCATCAAGATCTAGAAGTTCATCAGAACTTATCCTTTTACCAGCAGCAGAACTTATTCTTTTCCCAGTATCAGAACTTGTTCTGTGACTAGCTTGTCTTGATGTAAACCTTCTACCTTGACTATGACCACTACCCATTCCAGAGTTTCCTTGGTCATCTTTTCCATCATCCTTTCCTTGCAGTGACTTGTTGGTTTTGCATTTGGACTTAATTACCTTTTCCCCCTTTTTGGCATCAGCAGGTAATAAAAGAGAGATAAGTAGTTCCACTGAGGTCCGGATTTCAGTAAGTTGCGATTGCTGAGAAGCTTGATTTGTCAGAATTTGATCAATCTGAGCTTGTTGCTTCTCTTGAGTTTTCTCAATATAAGCAACCCTGTCAATGGTAGGTTGGAAGAACTTTTTCTTATCAATTTTCCAAACTTGTTCCTGTTTGATAAAGTTCTCCTGAATCTTGTGTAGCTCTGCATGAGTGTTGGAATGAAGACCTTGTAGATGTTTAGTACTCAATGCAGTGACTCTAAGCTGGGTTTTAAAATCATCAGAATGTAACATTTCATCAGCTTTAGTCAAGTGCTCAGCAAGATGTAAAGCATTTGGAACACATGAAACTGAGTTCCATTCCTTAGTCCACTCCTGACCTGCAGGAGTTTCACTCCAAGGTACTGGTGCATCCCTGATAACAAACTCCTTTACCAGTTCAGACTTAGAAAGAGTCAGTGGAGGAGTATGTCCTGAAGGACCTGCTTCATCAGCATCTACAGTTGTAGCAGCCTCACCAGTATCTCCAACATTTGCAGCATCAGAACTTAGAGAATCAGTATCTTCTGATAAGACAACTGTGTGAGTAGCAATGGAGGCTTCAACATCCTCTAAGTGCTGATCTGATACTAAGTTCTGATCAACAGCCATATCCTGATGCTCACCTAAAATCTGATCATCAGCATCTTGATGCAGAGAAGGTGTTAGTGATAACTCAGGAGTTTGAACAGCATCAGTAACAGGTGTTGTGGAAGGATTATTTGCTGTTGGAGCTTCTAAGAAAAGTATTTCAGGCACAACCAGGTTCTGAATATCAATTTCAGCACTTGTGCCTGGATCAACAAGAGACATAGAAGGTGAATTAGCCTTGTCAGATACAGGTTCCTGAGATGGAGTTGATGGAGAAGAAGTGACTGGAGCAAATTCCTTGTCTTGTGAGATCAGAGATTCCTGATCCCCTTCCTTAGCTGCTTCCTCCTCATCATCTGAAACTGGCCTTTGTGCCCTCTGTTTCTTGTACTTCCTTGTTGATTTGGATTCCTTGGGAGTTTCAGGAACCGTCATACGTCTAAGCCTCTTGAGAAGCCTAGAACCCCCAATTGCAGAATCCTTCTGAGAAGTTGCCTTCTCAGCTTCATGTACCACAGGTTCTGAAGAAGGAATCGGTTCCTCAGAATCTGAGTCATCTCTCAAGGTGATCCTCCTCCTCTTCTGAGATGTTTGAGGAACAGTCTTTGTTCTCTTTGGTTTAGCCATGACATTATCAAATATATCTAACAAACTACCAGCACCTTAAAATTGTGAATGAAATCCCTAGATGCTCAGCCATTCTCGCACCATAAGCAAGCGCCTAACTCATAAAGTTATCTCAACAGATTTTCTTATATAGATTTGCACGGTGTCGTCCTACAGTAATTAGCATAGCAGTAAACATGAACAAGCTAGCTTGTTCTAGTTGCAGTAATTGTTCCATGTGGAAACTCAACTATTCCTGTTGATCGATCTCCTTGCTGAACCTGATTGTCAGAGGCTAAAGGACCATAACATTGACTTACTAATCTAGTGATGTCATCTGAAAGTATAACAGGACCATAAGAAGAAACATTTAGCTGTACTTTTTGTTGACTCATGTCTCATCGGCCAGTTTCAAAATTCTCTATAGTTTTACGGAGCTTAAACAAGTATGTGCGCAGCGAGTAAAATAATGCCTAACATTATAAAAAAGAGGCCACACTTAGATATGTAGTTAGGCTAGAATATACCATGTTTAAGAGGAAGAACATGTTAAATATTTTGCAATAACAGAAAAACATGCTATACATGTGGGAAATAGAAAGCAATTTTCAGCAGAACAAGCTTGCAATGTAGTACTTCTCACCTCTGCAAGGTTATTAGCAGCTGAGGTATCCAATAAAGCCAGACTGAGAGTGGTATTTGGTCCAGGTACTTGTTAAATGCTTTTCCCACGGGTTCATCCGGAGTATCAAAAGTGAGAAAGTAGATAACACGGGCTAGATGGCTTCTGGAGTTCGGTATACCATATTTTATACCTTGAAGAAAACAACTAACAACATATTGTAACCAAATATCGTCAGGTTATTTTTTGTAAACCTGAAACAAGGATACACCAATACACAAAGATTAAATATAAATATTAAAAGCAAGTGAATTCATTGAGTAAGAAATTGGAAAACTGCTACCATATCACAGTAATTTCCCCAGCCAATCTAGCCTTTTGGCAAGTTCTTACAAAGACTGATAGCATTTAAATATGCAGTATTGGCCCCATCAGAATCATAAATCCTCACCAAGAAATTTCCTTTCAGATGGAAAATCTCCGCCTTGTCTACAGCAGGAAAGTACTCTATATTAGTACTGTTAATCAAATTAAGGCCGTTGATAAGTTCCCCCTTCATTTCTAGAAAAGTCTTTAGTTTCTCTTTTGTATTCAAACTAATTACATACAACAGATTACAACAGTATATATTAGTCACACTACAAACTGTTCCAAGCCCTATAATTTGGGTCACGAAATAGGGAAACGTGTTACCTCCGTATCCTTGTATTAAAATTCATTTCATAAAGTTTACTATGCAGGAGCTGTTTACGTGTTTAGATATATAATTCTCTTCGTTGTTGATTTAAGAGCTGAATCATGTAAAATATTTTAGTAACTGAGATTCTGAGAATAAATTTTTATCAATGGTAATAATTTGAAAAGAAGATTTAGCAAAGCATTCCAGTTTGTTACCCTTTTTAGCAAGCAACAATCAATAATTATTGAGACTGCTACTAGTAATACTTGAATACAGCTTCTCAATTTAGAATATGATCTAAGATGATCTTTTAACTTAAGTTTTAGCAAATTTAGCAGATAGTTTCTCAGGTAAAAGAAGCATTAAATGGGGAACATAAATGACACATAAGAAATAAGAAACTAAGAACACCAGAAACTAAGAACACCATATTCCTACATATTTTTCAGTAATCATACTTTTCATTCCTAAAGTTAGTGTAGCATCATTCCACTACAAGAAAAATGCAATCAGACAACACCGATCAGACAACACTCGACCAAAAAAGTGTTGCCCGAATTTTTCATACAACGGTTTTTCTGCAACCAAAAAACTGGTGTTGTCTGACGTTGATTACTACAAGCAATTAAAAAATGTTGTCTAGTAAAACAAATCAGACAAGTGTTTTCGAAATCAAGGTGTTGTGCGAATGGGAAGGCTTTAGCATTAATACAACGCTTTAAAATCCATTGTCTAGTTGATGGAGACAGACAATCCTTTCTAAAGTGATGTTGTGCAAATGAGTAAGTTTGCACAACGAGTTTTAGAATGCATTGTCTGAAAATGATTGAGATAACGTCTAGTTTAACAGTTGTGGAAATGAGACAAGTGTTTTTTCTATTGGTTATTTAAGCTTGAATCGCACAATGTACAAATTAGGTGTTGTCTAAATGATACCTCATAGACAAGTGTTTTACCTATATTGTATACCACCTATATCAGACAATGATCAAATTCTTAAAACAATTGTCTTTCTTACCAAATTTAAAAACATGTTGCATAACAAAATGTTCAAATAAACCGTTGTCTGATTTATTACAATAAAAATAGTAAACAATTTAAAAAACAATTCCAAACAATTAATTTTAAATTTTTTTAAAACTACAAATTTTAATTAAATCCACTTTCATCCAGATTAAATATTTAAATTTTATATTTCAAAATAGTTTAATTATCTACTTTATAATTAACAAAAAAAATAATTACAAGTACTTCAAATTTATATTGTTAATTGTTCAATTCAAACAAGTGTTTTTCGACAAAACACGTTGTATTAATCTAACTTATACAAGTTTTTTTAAAATAAAAAACTTGTAACAGTCAGACAACCGTTATCGATATTTATAATCTGTTGTAAAATTTATAATACTGCAACAATCTTAAAGAAAAAATCGTTGTACAATTCCAACAACGGTATTTCCTAAAAAACGCTTATGTAAAGTAACTTACCACAACAAGATTTTAGGAAAAACCGTTGTCTATACTTTTACTAGTTTTTATTTTTTTTCGAAATAATTATATGCCACCGTTTATTAATTTATACGAGTAAGCAATAACTTACACCAAATTAATTTGTGTTTATTAAGATTTGAAATCACCTTTTTCATAGAATTTTGAATTCTTTTACCTATTAGTATTAGACGTTAGACGAATATTAATAGCGTCAACAGATAATCACATTGATGAGGACATAACGTGTAGATTAAGCTAAAAATGTAACTCATAATATCTATTTGTTGGTTTTGTGGACTTCGTACGGACGTTAATAGCGTTAACTTACGAATATTACTCATAATAACATAAAGCAGCACATAATCTATATACTAACTTACAGATATAAGTCATAATAAGGATATTAGAATTTAGTTGACATTATCTACGAATGTTAATAGTGCTACTTTTCAGATATAACTCGTTATAATATTATTCGGCGTATCATATGTGTGCTAACCTACAAATATACCTAATAATTACACTTCAAATTTACATTGTTAATTGTTCAATTCACACAAGTGTTTTTCGAAAAAGCACGTTGTATTAATCTACCTTATACAAGTATTTTTAAAATAAAATACTTGTAACATTCAGACAACCATTATCGATATTTATAATCTGTTGTAAAATTTATAATACTACAACAATCTTAAAGAAAAAACCGTTGTAGAATTCCAACAACGGTATTTCCGAAAAAACACTTATGTAAAGTAACTTACCACAACATGATTTTAGAAAAAACCGTTGTCTATACTTTTACTAGTTTTTAATTTTTTTTCGGAATAATTAAATGCCACCGTTTATTAATTTATACGAGTAACCAATAACTTACACCAAATTAATTTTTGTTTATTCAGATTTGAAATCATCTTTTTCATATATTTTTTGAATTCTTTTACCTATTCGGATTAGACGTTACACGAATATTAATAGCGTCAACTAGATTATCACATCGATGAGGACATAACATGTAGATTAAGTTAAAAATATAACTCGTAATATCTATTTGTTGTTTTTGTAGACTTCATACAGACGTTAATGGCGTTAACTTACGAATATTACTCATAACAACATAAAGCAGCACATAATCTATATACTAACTTACAGATTTAAGTCATAGTAACGATATCCGGATTTAGTTGACATTATATACGAATGTTAATAGTGCTACTTTTCAGATATAACTCGTTATAATATTATTCGGCGTATCATATGTGTGCTAACCTACAAATATACCTAATAATTACACTTCAAATTTACATTGTTAATTGTTCAATTCAAACAAGTGTTTTTCAAAAAAGCACGTTGTATTAATCTACCTTATACAAGTATTTTTAAAATAAAACACTTGTAATATTCAGACAACCGTTATCGATATTTATAATCTGTTATAAAATTTATAATACTACAACAATCTTAAAGAAAAAACCGTTGTAGAATTCCAACAACGGTATTTCCGAAAAAACACTTATGTAAAGTAACTTACCACAACATGATTTTAGAAAAAACCGTTGTCTATACTTTTACTAGTTTTTAATTTTTTTTCGGAATAATTATATGCCACCGTTTATTAATTTATACGAGTAACCAATAACTTACACCAAATTAATTTTTGTTTATTCAGATTTAAAATCATCTTTTTCATATATTTTTTGAATTCTTTTACCTATTCGGATTAGACGTTACACGAATATTAATAGCGTCAACTAGATTATCACATCGATGAGGACATAACATGTAGATTAAGTTAAAAATATAACTCGTAATATCTATTTGTTGTTTTTGTAGACTTCATACAGACGTTAATGGCGTTAACTTACGAATATTACTCATAACAACATAAAGCAGCACATAATCTATATACTAACTTACAGATTTAAGTCATAGTAACGATATCCGGATTTAGTTGACATTATATACGAATGTTAATAGTGCTACTTTTCAGATATAACTCGTTATAATATTATTCGGCATATCATATGTGTGCTAACCTACAAATATACCTAATAATTACACTTCAAATTTACATTGTTAATTGTTCAATTCAAACAAGTGTTTTTCAAAAAAGCACGTTGTATTAATCTACCTTATACAAGTATTTTTAAAATAAAACACTTGTAATATTCAGACAACCGTTATCAATATTTATAATCTGTTTTAAAATTTATAATACTACAACAATCTTAAAGAAAAAACCGTTGTAGAATTCCAACAACGGTATTTCCGAAAAAACACTTATGTAAAGTAACTTACCACAACATGATTTTAGAAAAAACCGTTGTCTATACTTTTACTAGTTTTTAAGAAAATTTCGGAATAATTATATTCCACCGTTTATTAATTTATACGAGTAACCGATAACTTACACAAAATTAATTTGTGTTTATTAAGATTTGAAATCATCTTTTTCATAGATTTTTTATTTCTTTTACCTATTTGGATTAGACGTTACACGAATATTAATAGCATCAACTAGATTATCACATTGATGAGGACATAACATGTAGATTAAGTTAAAAATATAACTCGTAATATCTATTTGTTGGTTTTGTAGATTTCATACAGACGTTAATGGCGTTATTTTACGAATATTACTCATAATAACATATAACAAAAAATAGTTTCATACATATTAAATTGTTGTACGGATATTGATATATATTGATTTTATTCATGTAAAAAAATAATTTAAATTTTTTAAATATATCTTGCATGAAATTATAACAAAAATCTAGTAGAAGGCGTACTTTCTCAAACAAGGTTCTTTCACGATATATCGATTTACAGGATTAATTTTTTAAAATTATTTTTTGACGATCCAACCGTACGGATGTTAAGATATATCGATTTTAGTCATAAGAAAAAATTATTAAAAAATTTGAAATTCATTTTGCATGTTAGGATTAAAAAAATCTAGTAAAAGTACCCCTCCCGACAACGAGACTCGTTCCCGATTTACAGGATTAATTTTTTAAAATAATTTTTCGACGATCCAACCGTACGGATGTTAAGATATATCGATTTTAGTCATAAGAAAAAATTATTAAAAAAATTGAAATTAATTTTGCATGTCAGGATTAGAAAAATCTGGTAAAAGTACCCCTCCCGACAACGAGACTCGTTCCCGATTTACAGGAATAATTTTTTTAAATGATTTTTCGACGATCCAACCGTACGGATGTTAAGATATATCGATTTTAGTCATAAGAAAAAATTATTAAAAAATTTGAAATTCATTTTGCATGTCAGGATTAGAAAAATCAGGTAAAAGTACCCCTCCCGACAACGAGACTCGTTCCCGATTTACAGGATTAATTTTTTAAAATGATTTTTCGACGATCCAACCATACGGATGTTAAGATATATCGATTTTAGTCATAAGAAAAAATTATTAAAAAATTTGAAATTCATTTTGCATGTCAGGATTAGAAAAATCTGGTAAAAGTACCCCTTCCGACAACGAGACTCGTTCCCGATTTACAGGATTAATTTTTTAAAATGATTTTTCGACGATCCAACCGTACGGATGTTAAGATATATCAATTTTAGTCATAAGAAAAAATTATTAAAAAATTTGAAATTTATTTTGCATGTTAGGATTAGAAAAATCCGGTAAAAGTACCCCTCCCGACAACGAGACTCGTTCCTGATTTACAAGATTAATTTTTCAAATGATTTTTTCGACGATCCAACCGTACGGATGTTAGGATATATCAATTTTAGTCATATGAAAAAAATATTAAAAAAATTTAAATTCATTTTGCATGTCAGGATTAGAAAAATTCGGTAAAAGTACCCCTCCCAACAACGAGACTCGTTCCCGATTTACAAGATTAATTTTTAAAATGATTTTTTTGAAGATCCAACCGTACGGATGTTAAGATATATCAATTTTAGTTATATGAAAAAATTATTGAGATATTTTCCTATCAACATGGTAATTTTTTTAAATGATATTTTCGAAGATCCAACTGTATTGAGATATATCGATTGTAATCATATAAAAAATTATTCAAAAAATTTTAAATTTATCTTGTATGATTTTATAATGAAAATCGAATAGAATTGCAACTCCGAAAATTAAGAATCTTTCTTGATTAAATAATTAATTTCTTAAAATCTTTCTTGGTTAAATTTTCATTTTTCACACAATTTTTGGTTTTGCCCCCCTTTAATTTTCATTTCCCCCTCCCTTCTAATTTTCATTCCCCCCATTACGTCTCCCCTTCCCCTTTCTTAGATCTGACCGGTTCTCTCTCCCCTTCCCACGACTCTTCTCTCTCCTCTCTCTACCTGGTTTTGCTTAAAATCACATGGATTATGTGTGTATTATGATGGGTTTAGGTTTTTGAGTTTTCAAACCCTAACCATCTCAATCACCCAATCTTGTTTCTCTTTCACAAAATTACCTATGAATTCAGCTCACCTATTTAGATTCACTTCCAATAATAGGTGGAGCTTCTCAAGTAAAAAATGAAGGTTGGAATTTCTAATCTCCTTGATTTTCTAGTTCAAAGCGACAATTTTGAGGAATATTTTTTGGAGTTCTGATTTGACCTTTCAAGCTCAGGGCATGACTGATGAGTAGTTGTTTATCATTTGCAAGGTTAGGTTCTATGTTTGTTATGCTTAATTTACTCCATGGGTTTCGTCTTTTGAGGCCTTGGAGAAGAAAGAGAATGAGATTTTCCCTGTCCAAGATGGTACAGGTAAAATTCTCAAGCATACTGAGGTCCTGGTTTCAATTAGAGGATCCGAACAACTAGATGAAATGCTAAAGGAGTCGAAACAAAAAAATCTACACAGAAAAGTAAGCTAGATGTTGATTAAGCTCAGTTTCTTTTGATATATGATTACTGCTGTATGTTTTTTCTTTTGAAATGCTAGTGTTTTCTGGTTGCAAGTGCTAGAAAAATTAGGGATTGTAATAGATACTTAATGTGATTCGTCTAACGGTTGTGTCCGCAGAAAATCATTAGATTGTGCGACTGGAGAAGGATTTATGAAACACTCGGGTATGAAGTTGCCTGACACAAGATATGCCTGGTATCATATGAAAATAAACCTTGAGGAATGCGAGAAGTTGTGCTTAAAGAACCGCTCATGTACAGCATATGCGAAGGCAGGCATTAGAAAAGGTGGACGTGGATGCTACTTATGGTTTAATGACTTGATCGACATCGAAGGATACTCTGAAGATGGGCCAGATATTTACATAAGAATGGCAGCATCTGAATTAGGTAACTCCCTGCTCTGTATATTAAGGGTCTTCACTTTTTACTGATAACAGTGAAGTTTCTTGAAGTTTTCTTTTAACTATCTGGCTGTACAGAGAAAACAGGGGGAACCAGATTACACAGGAAAGTATGGATAATTGTAGTCTCTGTAGTACTATTTGTACTACTTGCTGTGATACTTGTGTTCTTATTAAAGAACAAAAGGCTGAAGAGAGAAGGTACAAATTTTAATTAAAATTACTTTAAAAAGTCGAAAATACATTCAAAGAATGAACTAACTTTTGGCCAGTAAAGAACTAAACTACCTTCTATATTAATCTTATTCTTTTTTGCAGAAAGGTTGAAATTCAGTTCAGAAAGTATTGCCCTAACCAAGATTGAGAGCGAAGAGTTGGAACTGCCACTAATTAGCTTTGATTAACTGAAAAGGCGACAAATTCGTTCTCCCACAACAATCAGCTTGGAGAGGGAGGTTTTGGACCTGTCTTCAAGGTAATAATATGAAACATAAACAACATATGAAGGATTCATGTTAACTGATATTCATCCATTAGTTTTATATTACTTGGATATACAGATTATTAAGTATGAGGTGAATGTTGATAATGAATGCACAGGCCGACGAGAGTGATTGCAAAAGAATAATAGATTTAGAATACCACCTCAATGCTCTGTTTCTTTTGATATATGGTTACTGCTGTATGTTTTTTCTTTTGAAATTCTAGTGTTTTCTGGTTGCAAGTGCTAGAAAAATTAGGGATTGCAATGGATACTTAATGTGATTGTGAGGCATTCTTTTTAAAGCACTCGTTATAACCAGGGAAATCAGTTATAATGGGCATACACTAAATGAGTTTGTTGCCCAAAGGACTTCTGCATATGTCAGTCAACGGGATCGGCACACTGCTGAAATGACAGTGAGGGAGACTCTTGAACTTTCAGGACGGTGTCAAGGATTTGGATTCAAGCAAGGTAAGCCTAAAGAAAATGGTGTAGATTTTGAATATATATTTATCTTTTATCTGTCGACTAGTTTCATTTTGTAAATTTTAGATCATGAATCTAACCATATAGAATTTGATACAGATATGCAAATGGAACTTTTGAGAAGAGAAAAGGATCTTGGAATAGAACTTGATGATGACCTTGATACTTTCGTGAAGGTTTGTATTAGCGGTCGAAAGTTTCTTAATTAGATACTATAGTTTCTTGTTTAAGTATATACGGTTTCTCTGACACGGTGACACCACTGTATTATTTCTTCTAGTCAATTGCATTGGGAGACCAGAGAACAGGTCTAGTTGTGGATTACATTATGAAGGTAAGTAAGCGTGAATCATTTTGTTTTATATACATGCATAGATTAACCAAGTTATCAAGAACTAGACATTGGACTCAAACTGCATTCAATCACTAACTAGACTGCTATTTGGTTAGTGACTGAACTAATGACTTCTATGCTAACAGTTACGAGAAATTATAGCAACCATTGCTAGTTTCCAGAAAACAGTTTGTAGAGCCGTGTTTAAGGGTTTTTGAAACTATTTTTAGGTAATCAGCTAGCTACAAAGCAGCTGAACTATTTACGAAAAAAGAAGCATAATTATGGATTACTTTACAAATCTATGTGCCCTGGCTTACAAATTGCCTTCTGTATATGTTTGTGGCCTCCTTTTATTTGGAAATTTTGAGAACCTAGCATGTAGTTTGTCAATCTTATTTTAAGTGAATTTTATGTGTACTTCGACTTTCTCTACAGATTGTCGGGATAGATGATTTGAAAAAGGAGGTTGACGAAAGAGGAAAAGATGAAGCTGTTACAAGCAGGACCTCCCAATCTTCACCAAGATCAACTGCGAGGAAAGGTGGTATCTTTAGAAAGCAGGACATTGACAGTCTCTTCATGGAAGTGAGCCAGGTGACACTATGGGCATTTGTTTATTTTCTATTATGTCTTGGTTTGATTTCACTTTATATTAAGAGATCCAGTTCTTTGTTTTTCTTATAATGCAGGAAGGAAAAGAATATTAACTTAAGAGTGGTTGTCGATTTATTTTGAAAATTGTTTGTTTTCTCCAGATTGGGAAATTGCCTATCACATGCTGTAATGATATTGCAAGGACAACATAGCTCTTGCGGAAGACGTGAAGAGAAGCTGAAAAGGCCAAGTGAGCTCTGAGTAGCCAACATCAATTCCTTGTAGACTCTATATTTTCTTTAGTTTGTAGTAGAAATCTTAGACTCATGAAAGCAGTGATATCAATATGCTTTTAGCTTTTGTATAACTATGTTGTTGTGATTTTCGATCACGGATTAACTTTAGAACTTTTGTTTAGATTTGCAAAGTTAATTTCATTTGATTACTTGTTATATTTTGTGTAAGACAACGCTTTTAAGAACCAAGCTTCATTAAAATATCATGTCTTTAATACTAAAACAATGCTTTCGAACACAAAACTTTGGTGCAAAATTAACTCTCACAACACTAGTAAACCATTGTCTATATAATATTAAGATATTGTATCAAAGGTATTCATGCAATACATTTGGACAAATAAACAGTTGTATGTATCTGATCATGCCATACATTAAAATCCAAAACTGTTGTGTGTAGAAATTTATTACAAGAGTTTTACGAGCTCAATTTCATTTTGTTGTCTATCTGAATACACAACAACGTTTATACAACAATAAGTCTTGTAGGATTGGTTTTAATGTTATACCTTACACAACGGTTTTCTGAGTTTGTGAGAACACTTGAGTAATGTCGCTTGTTACGACGAAAATAAGCAAAAAATGTTGTCTTTTCTGGATGTAATACAACGGGCTTAATCCATAATCATTGTCTGTATAATCTCAGACAATGTTTTTTAGTCGTTGTCTGATCCAACTAACAGACGGCGGCTCAATAGTCAACGGAAAAATAGGGTGTCAGACAACGGACATAAACCGTTGTTGAAGCTTGTTTTCCTTGTAGTGTTCTCTGGGAAAGAGAAATATGGTGCTATAAAAAGTTAGTGTATATCAAAAATCCTACATTTTCTGTCAAAAATCCTACCAAGTCAGCAGGAGAAAGTTCTAATCATATATACTAACATTCAAATGTCCTCATCAATGTTAAAAAGACGATCAAAACCAGTAAATTCAAGATAATAGTAGTGTACCTTGCATCATATTAGGTCCTCGAACCCAGATTTCACCAACTTGGTTAGGAGGAAGAGACTTCTGTGTATATATGCTTCTAATTTGGGATTCAACTCCTGGAGCCTGCTACTTGATTAGATTCAATCACAAAAATTCAACTAAAACAAGTGCAACTAGTAGTGACAAATGTCTTATACAAAATAAAATAAGAAAATCATTCAAGTACATGAATAAGCAAATCAAAGTCAGGTACATAATTGTCAGGAATTAAATTTAAAGTAAACAAAAAAATTATGCAATATTTCTCATGATCCTAGCTTTGAGGGCATCATAATATTTTTCTTGATCAGGTAGCATTTTACTAGTATCCATTGCCATAGTAGACGCTTCGTAAATCTGCCTCTCCCGCTCTTCCTTTTGTTTTTCCCGATCCTCTTTTGCTAAACGAAGTTGTAATTCCTCCTTCTGTAACTGCATCATTTCCTTTTGTAACTGCAAGCTGATGTTAACAGATTCACTTCTTGAAGAAGCATTGACCAATACATCTTTTTGCATTGTTTTCAGAATGTCCAGGCTCTCTTCATCCATGGCTTCGTTTGCAGCTTTTCGTCCAATGGGACGTTCCATTCTTTCATCGGATTCCAGGCTGTTAGGATTTTGACTAGACTGTGAAGATACATCTTTGTCCTTGGCTGGTTTATTTTTCTTTGCCAAACCAGCTTGATATTTTTGTGAGAATCGTAACGCGTTCCAGTGACGTATGAACACAAATTTATCTTTTAACACTTTTTCATACATTTCTATTGCTTGGTCTACCTGCATTATTGTCGGAAATTAAAAAGACTGTATGAGATGAACCATCTAATGAATATGGCCAAACAGATTGTTCACTACTCATCAACCATCTAATGAATATACTATCAGGTTAAGATTAAAATTGAAGCAAAAAAGACTATGTTTAAGGAATATCTAACAAACTTAACAATAGTTTAATATACGAGTTAAAAGACAAAATCATACATGAAAATTAAATATGTAACTGGCAACACAGCTTTGTGGATGCTAATAATATAATGATTGTAATTATATCCTAGTGTCCAAAGAAACAAAAGACTTCACCAATTTCCAATTTCCAAAATCTAAATATGATTATGAATAATATGTTAACATTGATAACACAGAAGATTTAATATAAAGATGTAGATGAATATAATTACAAGAAATTATAGAAGAAAACAGGCCCTCATTACAAACACTTATCAACCATCTCTTCTGCTCACTACCAAAAAGTCATGCCTTATTCCCCTGCACCCTCTGCACAGTATTATCATGTGCCCATGTTGAAACACAAAAACCAAATTTAGTTGTCTAGCACAATTCTGTTATTGCCTAAAGTTAAAAGCATAAAAAAGCAGTATACCTAAAAACTGCAAAACACATACACAACAATTCTGATCTGCTGCCTTTACATCTGAAAGTATTCTAACATTCAACCAAAAGATATACATTGATGATAAGATGGATATAATTTAAACTTACATGTATAAACTCATTTATCAACAAAATTATTATTACTGAATAGAACACTAAGAACATTAGGCTCTTACCAGATATATACCAACTAAATATATGCATATCATAATCAAATTTTAGATACCAAGGTTGAATAATACCTTATCTTGCTCAGATAATCCACTCTGGTTTCGACCGCATATTTGATTATGAAATCCAATGAATTAAGCCACTTTTTCATTGATTGTGCACCATCGATTACACAAGGAATTAGCACGCCGATCACTTGCAAGCCCGTCCTTATTCTCATTAAAATAATTCCAAATCCGATTCCAATAACAAGTATATGTCTGATTATTACCTTGTACCGGATCCATACTTACGTTCAGCCAAGCAGAAACCAACAACATGTCCTCTTTAATTAAGAAGTTCTTAGATCTTTTTCCCTTTTTTTGTTTTGCAGCTTCTTGTTGAAGTTTGGTCTGGGATTGGGATTGGGACTGGGATTGGAATTGAACGGATGGTTGAGAAAATACCATATCATCAAATTTATAACCTTCATTCAACAGAGATACAAACGATCCTTCCATTTTTTGCAGAACTCCACCCAACTCTAAAACCAAACCTAATTAAATAATAACAGACCAGATTTTATAGCGGAAGTGTGTGAGTTTTGTAGCCGGAGAGTGTATAGCAGCGGGAAAATAAGCAGCGCGAGAGATCATTTTAGGGGGAAAGTGTCGTGGCATTGATATAGATGATGGGCTCTCGTTCAACAGATGTAGCGTGCTTATTTATCGGTATCTAAAATTATACCTAATAGGTGTCTCCCTTGGAGTGGGTTTTTTTTACATATTAGGTATATTTTTAAAAAAACACTTGCCACGTAGATATTATTGCTAACAGATAGTTGCCCTTGGAGATGCTCTAAACACAGCTAATTATAAGACTAACAGTGAGAATGCCTGACTCAGTTCTCATTACTATAGCCAAAAAACTTACAGAAGATTTATCACTTAAAAGAAAAATAAATATTTATGAATGAGAAGATTGGGTTGATTTCAAAGTTACAGCCCAGCAAAAAAGAACAAGTCCAATAAAATTGTTAGAAGTTAATGAGTTCTTATCCTTCATAGGTTATGTTATGTAATTTTTATTGGTTATCTGATTGTTGAGTTTTTGATTGAGTCTATATTTCCTAGAAAAATTTTATAGTGTCCTTGTTTGCCAAGCTATAGTTGTAGATCCATTGTGTTTGTTGAGAATCAAAGACTATAATTATAAGTACAGAATAAACAAGATTGAATGAGATATGTACAAGAGCCAAACACTCCTGTGACTACATTGTATTGCTCTTATCCATATAAAAGAATGCATACAGGAATATAAATAGCAGTGCACACCAAAGGTGGTGGCAAGAAAATAGGAAAATATAAGGGTAACTTCCTAGACCCATTTAAACAGAACTCTATCACCACTACATCCTATAATAACTCAACTACTATTGACTCTTTCTTTACTGCTACAAATCAGGTTAATAACAACATTTATTTAAATAAAAGTAAAACAATAAAACAAGTTTAGATTAATTTTCCAATAATCTCCCCCTTAATCTAAACTTGTCTCATGCAATCCTTCCAACCCATATGGCTTTTAAACTGAGCCCGTATGGCTAAAAATCTGAGCCCGTATGGCTATTACATTGATCCAGCCCGTGTGGCCTTTCTGTGCCCATATGGCACCACTGATCACAGCTCCTTTTGGCTTCCTTGTTTGCCCATATGGCAATTTATTTCCTGCCCATATGACATCCATTTCACAGTCCTTATGGTTTTTATTCACAAGCCCGTATGGCTTGTCTTTGTTGGCCCATATGGCCTCTCTTATTTTGGTCGTTTGGTACACCACTTCTGTAGCCCAGCACCTGCACGGCAATCAACACCCTCGTAAACCAGCCTGCAACACCGTTGTCGTCTCCTTCTTGCTACAACTGACTCCTGTGCACCCACTGCACACCCACTTGCATCTGTGCAATACCCCTGCCATGCACTTACATTCTTCTGCACGCTCGCAGAGCTATCGTAGGTGATAAAAAAATCCCAGAAAACTAGAAAATGCATGCTTCTCCACGACTCCATTTCCTCCGTCTGCAGCCATTTCCTAATTCTCTAAAACTCAAACCAGCTACTAGACTACAACCACTTGCAACCTCACTTAACCTTAACCTCAACTGTACTACTCCATCGTCACCACCCATGTCCTTGGTGCTTCTCGAAAAACAAGTTTTTTCCTGCCTGAAAGATCGGTAGCTCTAATACCATGTTGAGAATCCAAGACTATAATTATAAGTACAGAATAAACAAGATTGAATGAGATATGTACAAGAGCCAAACACTCATGGGATTACATTGTATTGCTCTTATCCATATAAAAGAATGCATACAGGAATATAAATAGCAGTGCACACCAAAGGTGGTGGCAAGAAAATAGGAAAATATAAGGGTAACTTCCTAGACCCATTCAAACACAACTGTATCACCACTACGTCCTATAATAACTCAACTACTACTGACTCTTTCTTTACTGCTACAAATCAGGTTAATAACAACATTTATTTAAATAAAAGTAAAACAATAAAACAAGTTTAGATTAATTTTCCAACGGTGTTTAGTTAATTTTTGATTTATTTTAATGAAACTAGTTATTTTATATCTAGTGATTTGTTATTAGTTTGTTTGGCTAGAACATTTTTTAGAACTTGAGAAATGATTGTAACTGGTACATGAATCCACAAGATGCAAGATACATGGATTTAGCAAGATAATTTTTTTTTAATTATGTTTTCTAGAATTATTTCTAGCTTAACAACAGGTGCAAGAGGCATGTAGTTTTCATATTCTACTTAGTGCTATATGATGTTATTTTACAATGAAACTTCTAAGTTTTACATTATAAACACACTTCCCAGTTGATTAGTCATTTACGAGCATTGGCAATGAAACTTGTAAGTTTTACATTTGTAAACACACTTCCCAGTTGATTAATCATTTACGAGCATTAGCTAGAGCATGAAATATGATTAAGCTCGAATGAAAAACTTATCTCTCTTTCCGCGAATCAGAGGACAATATATATATTAAGCATATTCACATAAATTTAACAAAAAAAGTATTTTCACAAAAACAACTATGACGATTTTTTTAAGATGCATATTCGAAGTGATTGATACATCAAAATGAACAATTACTTTAATTTGCCGATATAGATAAGAAGTTTGGGGTAAGGGCAAAAATAGTACTCATAGAAGATGGGTGCTTAAAAATATTTAAGATTAATATAATCCAATGAAAATATATTAGTTATCTAGTTTAACACTTAATGGTGTATCTAATAGAGTAGAGATAAACATACAAGTGGCTTAGAAACGTCAACAATAGGTTCCATTTGATCAGTGTTTTGAAAAAGATGCACCTCTCATCTTTGGTGTTTCCTTCTGACACATCTACGAAGATCACTCATTAATTAAAATATATATTCTCGGTTCATCCTTCAATGATCTCTCGTGGACGGGGATAAGTGATGAATGGTTTCAAAGAAGAAATGATTAATAAATTATATGTTCTTAAGATATATAGTAGTATGCGTTATGAGTATGAGGTCTATTATGAATTTCTCTCGACATAATGATGCTTGTAGATGATGACGAGTCTTTCACCAACCAAGATGTTATGACTGTTGAGATGGCCGGTGGCCATAAAATCTGAGGTGGATTATGTGCATGAAAACCAAGTATAAACCCTGGTTGATCCACCTGGAATGGTAAAAATTAAAAATTAAAAGTCGAAAGTGGATTTTCATGAAGAAATGGAACATTTATGGCAATATACATACCAATAAAGCATTTACTTAAATATATTATTTTCAAATATTTATTTGAAAGCCGATCAATTTTTTTTAATATCGATAAATTGAGTTCGTTTTGTAATATTAGGGATTGAGTGGATATTTTAGTCAGCTATATCTTATATGTAATATTAATGGTATGTGACTTAGTTGTGATTGAGGATTATTTGTATTATAAATTGTTCAGTCGTATCATTTTGTTTTTGTCTTTAAAAGTGATCTTATTGAAAATTTATTTTCATAAATATTTAAATTATCTTTAAAATTGTTTTTATGTTTTTATAATTTCAATAATCATTTATAAGAATTTATAAAATTTAGAAAGTAATATTTTGCCAAATACTTATCCCTAAATAATTTTATAATTGTATTTAAGTGTGAATATTAAATTAAATTCAAGGATATTTTAAAAATTAATAAACTTATGTTTTATTAGTATTTAAATATTTTGAGAATTTTAAAATCATTTCGGTAATTTTTCGGGTTATATTTACCCGCACATTTGTTCTTTAAATCGCAAAATGCGGGTCTGATGTTAAATTCAAAAATATTTTTAGAAATATAAAAACTTTATTTCATTAGTTTTTAAATATTTTAGGAATTTCAAAATTATTTTGCTAATTTTTGAAGTTTTATTCACCCACACTTTGGTTTTATAAAAAGCAAAATGTGGAACAAAACTAAGGGTACTATCATTTGAATGTACGTGTCAAGCTCTCATATTATCACTGCTACGTGGCAGGTGCTGCTATGTTTAAAAAAACAAATACATAAACACACACATGAACACTCATCTCCCTCATCTCTCCTGTTCACTCACCTCTCGAGTCTTTCCCTCCCTCTGCATCTCTCACTCGCTCGCTCTCTCTCTCCTCTGCCTCTCTCTCTCATATTCGGTATATATATTTTTAATATTCAAAAATTAATATCTTACAAATCGTCCTTTCAAATTTCAATCGCTACATATGGAAATGATCAGCGCGTCGATATCTACGCATATGTATATATGTTGCAAGGTTTTGAGAAGAAAATTTACGCAGCATATTTCCGTTTTATTTATTTTCGGGGCGTAGAAAAAGGAGTCTGATGGTGTTAATTACTCCACATGTCGTTTCAGCGTGTGTATGTCTATGACTATGAATTTCGGATTTTTCTGGTGATATTTTCCGGACATCAGATAATCTCTTGTGGCGATCATAATTTATTTTCAATAACGATTTCAAAATTCTGATTTTGTGCTTGAGTATATTATATCATGTTAGTGTTTATATATTTATTTCATAATTATTATTAGTTGTTGTAGAAGTCGCTTTTGGCCGTATTTTTCATTTATGGCGTGTTTATACGTGCAAATATAAATTATGATGTGTTTTAAATTTATTAATTTTATTAGAGTATAGTTGGATTGCATTGTTTGGGATTGATTTTGAGGGTTTCTGACCGCGGGGAAAAGTCCGTTTGACAAAGACGGTATTTCGATTTTTTTTTGTAAAATATCTATTTTAATTTTAAATCATATTCTTTTTTATTTTTAAAAATTATAATTTTATTTAATTATTTATAATTTGTTTGATTAATTATTTATTCATTTAATTAATTGATTAAATTATTTAATCAATTACTTTTTATTTATAAGTAGTTGAATGAAGTTTAATTATTTACAATTGTGCCAAATAATATTCTAAAATTATTTTCAGCTTTTAAAATTATATAATGTTAGGTCACACACACTGTAAAGGGGGTGAATACAGTGTATAATACAATCAAGTCGAACTTTTATATCTTAAGTAACAGAAAACAAACTTTTTTGAAACAATAAACTCTGTTACAGTATGGAACTGTTACCTCTCAGTGATGAACAAATATCACCAGAGCTGCTAGGGTTATAATGAATAATCTTCTTGAATATGATAACACTTATAGTGTAAACCCTATGTCTGTGTTTATATACTACAGAGTTACAAGATAATCGCTAATTGATATGGAATATAATTCTACTTCCTAAAATATATCAATCAGATATCTTTTCTTCCAAGTATTCCATTCTTCAGGGAACTCCTTCTTCATGCATATCTCTTCTTATATTTATCTCGATCTTCTTTCTTTTAATCAACTACTGTCCTTATCTGAACGTCCTTCAGCACTTAAGTTCTGATATCTAACTTCTAATGATTATCTCCTTATAATATAAGTATTGATATCCTTAAGTCCTGACTTCCAGTATAAGTACTGATTAATGGTTAAGTATTGACTTGTCTTGTTAAGTAAGATCTGAAATCTAAACATAAATCATATTAGCCATGACATTATCAAATATATCTAACAATCTCCCCCGACTTGTAAATTAGCATAATATATAAGTTTAACAGATATTTGATGATGTCAAAAACATTAAGTACAGATGCATGAGAATTAGACTAGATAAGTACAACTTACAGTCCTTAAAACTTTACCAATATTTAACTTCTGATAACAACTTCAGTCTGTTCAAATATCAAAATTTAAGCAGTTGTAGATCTTTGACTTGGCTTCATTATCTGATCTCTCTGATGTCAGGTGTTGTTCTGAGATAGTTCTTCAACAAACATCTCTCAGCATATCTAAGTTCATCAATCATTCTCCTTTTGGCATCTTTAAGCTCTGCAATATCTTCACCAATTTGAAAGATTGCAGCTCTGAGATCATTGATCTTTACTTTTCTTATATCCTGATCCAGTCTGATCAAATAAGCTTTATCAGACTCAAGATTGAATTCCACAGCCCTGTACCCTAGAAAGGTAGTTACAATTTGAGCAGAATTGGGCTTCATTTCAACTATATCCCCCTTGTGATCTCTGTACTTTGGAACGTATATGCTGTCAAACTTAACAGAATAAAGCCTTTTCTATCTCTGAATCTGATCCTTCAAATAGTTTGCAGCAGTCCCTGTCAATCTGTCATCCACTTGAAGTAAGAATAGTACATGCTCCAATTCTTCAAAATACTTCAACGGAATGGCATTTTGTCTTATATGATAAACCTTACCATCTGTCATGAAATAAAACAAGATGTATTCTTTCAAGTAGGTATGGTAAACCATTTGTACAGATTCCAGTTGATTCAATCTCTCAAGAGTTGCTCCAATACCTGGTTCACTCAAGGAAGTTGGATCATTGATAGTGTTCTGTATTCTTCTTTCATCAGCACTTCCCAATCCAGTTTTATCTCTTGCTTCCTTTCCAGTAACTACTCTTGCTTCAAAACCACTTGCAGCAGTCTTTAAAGATTGAGTCTGTTTTGCTTTAGTGAATCCTGGTAGGAGTGTCTTTGGTCTAACTTCAGATATCAAGTTAACTTGAGCTACGTCAGTGGTTACTTGCTTCTTCAAATTATCAGAACTTATAGCTTCTTGACTCTGAACAACTTGAGCAATGTCAGAGGTTGTTTTAAGAACTTTTCTTGAAGTAAGAGCAAGATCATCCTTTTCATCAGTAATTTCTTCATTCTCAGGAGGCACATAAACCTTGATAGGTTCACCAACCTTTTCTTTACCCTTGGATCTTGGATCTATCTGCGGTTGTGATTTAGCCAATGTTGCTTCAGTATGTGTCCTTTCTTTGATCACAATGCCTTTGAGTTTTGGAAGTGGCTTTTTACCAGAAGCTTCAGATTTAGATGCAACTTTCTCTGATTTAAGTCTGACTTCTTCTTCCATTAAACTCTCCAAGTCCATTCCTGGATTTTCCTGAAGAAATAACTGTCTTGACATTTCCTCATCAAGATCTAAAAGTTCATCAGAACTTATCCTTTTACCAATAGCAGAACTTATTCTTTTCCCAGTATCAGAACTTGTCATGTGACTAGCTTGTCTTGATGTGAATCCTCTACCTTGACTATGACCTCTACCCATTCCAGAGCTTCCTCGATCATCTTTTCCATCATTCCTTACCTTTCAGTGTCTTGTCAGTCTTGCATTTGGACTTAATTGCTTTCTCCCCCTTTTTGGCATCAGCAGGTAATAGAAGAGAGACAAGCAATTCCACTGAAGATTGGATGTCATTAAGTTGTGATTGCTGAGAAGCTTGATTTTTCAGAATATCACCAATCTGAGCTTGTTGATGGTCTTGAGTCTTCTCAATAGAAGCAATCCTGTCAAAGGTAGGTTGGAAGAACTTTTTCTTATCAATTTTCCAAACTTCTCCTTGCTTAATAAATTCCTCCTGAATCTTGTGAAGCTCTGCACGAGTAGTTGAATGCAGACCTTGTAGATGTTTAGTACTCAATGCAGTGACTCTAAGCTGGGTTTTGAAATCATCAGAATTTAACATTTCATTAGCTTTGGAACACATGAAACTGAGTTCAATTCCTTAGTCCACTCCCGTCCTGCAGGAGTTTCACTCCAAGGTACTGGTGCTTCTCGGGTAACAAACTTCTTAATAAGTTCAGACTTAAGAATAGTTTGTTGAGGAGCTTGTCCTGAAGGACCTGCTGCATCAGCATCTGCAGTTGGAGCAGCATCACCAGTATCTCCAGCATTTGCAGCATGAGAACCTAAAGAATCAGAATCTTCTGATAAGATAACAGTGTGTGTAGCAATGGAGGCTTCAACATCCTCTAATTGCTGATATGGTTCTAAGTTCTGATCAACAGCCATATCCTGATGCTCACCTAAAGTCTGATCATCAGCATCATGATGCAGAGAAGGTGTTGTAGATAACTCTGGAGTTTGAACAGTATCAGTAACAGGTGTTGTTGAAGGATTAGTTGTTGTTGGAGCTCCTAAGAGAATTACTTCAGGCACAACCAAGGTTTGAACATCAATATCAGCACTTGTGCCTGGATCAACAGGAGACACAGATGGTGTGTTAGCCTTTTCAGAAACAGCTTCCTTAGATGGAGTTAATGGAGAAGAAATGACTTTAGCAAATTCCTTGTCTTGTGAGATCAGAGATTCCTGATCCCCTTCCTTAGCTGCTTCCTCTTCATCATCTGAAACTGGCCTTTTTGCCCTCTGTTTCTTGTATCTCTTTGTTGATTTGGATTCCTTGGGAGTTTCAGGAACTGTCATTCTTCTAATCCTTTTGAGAAGCCTAGATCCCCCAATTCCAGAATCCTTCTGAGAAGTCTCTTTCTCAGCTTCACCTACAACAGGTTCTGAAGAAGGAACCTGGTCCTCAGTATCAGATTCATCTCTCAAGGCAATCCTTCTTCTCTTTTGAGGTGTTTGAGGAACAGTCTTTGTCCTCTTTGCTTGGACGATGAAGGCTTCACAGTAGGTGCTGAGGATGAGGGTTGAACAGTCTGTGAAGTGGAGAGATAGGATTTGAGATATTTCCCAAGGGTGGGTTGAGTAGAAGGAGTGGTAGGTGCTGAGGATGATGGTTTTTGAGTGTTTGTTGTTGGTTGGACATCATAGTAAACAGATCTATAAGTATCAGGATCAGCATTTACTGGGATCTGTTTTACAGACTAAGGAATCTGTAATGGTCTAACCACTGTTTTCTTAGTGTCAGCATTTACCAGGTCATTAAAGTAGCGTTTTGCAACTTTAAAAGGTGGGGTTGAGGAACTGACTAATTGAGGTTCATCAGTACAAAAGGTATAAATAAGTTGACAGAATCTAGCAAAATAGACAACATTCCTATCCTCTGTCATCCTATCCCCAATAAAATCAATTATACCAGTTGCAAAATCAAAATGAGTTTGATTTATAATAGCATACCCGATGTGCTGACTCAGAATTGGGATAGCATCAAAATTTGAACATTTGTTCCCAAAAGCTTTAGTGATGCAGTTGAAGAAGAAGCTCCATTCTCTTCTGATATGAGCCCGTTTTAACTGCCCATGTTTTGCCAAACTCCTTTCATACCCCAAATTCGCCATTAACTCCTGAAGAGCTGATTCTTCTGGAATTGAAAAGGTACAACCTTCTGGGAGATGTAGAGCCTGGCGTATTGTACCAGGAGTGACTGCATAAGAAGAATCACCCACTTCGAAAACAATACTAGGAGTGCCATGTCTACCACCATCATCAAAGTTCCCAGTCCGCCAAAACGTCAGAACTTGTTGGCTTGAAAAGACTGAAGGCTGGGTTAATGCATACCCAATCTCACTGTGTGCAAGAAGATCTTGCACAAAATGCAATTCAGATGGAGCTTAGCATGATCAAGAATTGCAGCATAGTTGTTTAGAACAAACTTAGCTCCATCAATGATTAAATCCTTAGGTGCCATGTAAAAAATTGAGATTTAAAAGTGCTGTTGCACAACTGTCAGACATGCATTAATAACAGATAGTTACTGGGCGCGAGAAAACAGTAATCATTACTTGCCCACTTGCCTGTTTTCAAGGAAACACCGTTCCACTTACCCAGATATTCCATTAATCAAGGTAAAACAGTTTTAATTCAAAATTGAAACCGTTCCCACTGATTTAATTATTTTTCACTGCATCTTTAATATTCTGAAAATAAATCAAGTTAAAATGACCAAGATAAATCAGATGAGTAAGTGCTGATAAAGAAAAATCAGAACTTAAATTAAAACAGAATTTATATGGTCATCAGAATATAAATAATTATCTGGATTTATCAATGCATTACAAAATAACTTAGAGATAAAATCTTGAAACAAAAACAAATTTCATTAATATATATCAAGAGAATACATTCATGAAATTGAAATTACATCAGTACTTATACAAGATTTCCCTAAGCTACTAAACCTAACATCAACAGCCTTAGTCCTATCTCAAGAAGCAGGGTAAGGCTGATGATAAAGAAAAATAGGAAGAAAAAAATAAATCATTTCTTCTTCTTACTCTTGACCAACAGAATGGCGAGTCGGATGATTCGCTCTTTCTGGCGGAGAGCTTCCAGCCTTTCCTCCTCCAATCGCTCCAGATGGAGTTGGTAATCCATATAGAAGAACAGGAGGTGGGTCAGTACCTCCTGTGGGACAGAGTCCCATATCTCTTCAGGAATGACCGTGACGTGCCATTCCTGCTGCCAATTAGCACAGCTTAGCTCCATATTAAATATGTAGTAATTCAAAAACATGTTGTATCTGACCATTGTGTTTTTGAAAGAAAAAGTATGAAGGTAAGTTTGTGAGAAAGAATTTGATGAGAAGACTGATGTGAGGTGGTTGCTTATATAGGCAAGTGAATGCCAGGAGACGCAAAGGAATTTAATGCTGACAGGTAGAATTAATTCTACTTCGTCTCCCCAGACTTGGAAAAAGAATAACATTCATTGGAAAGAAAAAACATGGTTTAATGCGCACAAGTAACAAGTAAAAGTAGACTATTCAAGTACGAATACCATTAAACCTAACCATAGTGACTATTAATCTTCCACTTCAACATATTCTAGTTTGAACCGAGACTGTTATCAAATTTTATCCACAGATAAGTCATGTAAAGAATTTAGACTGTAATATCAGAACTTAGACTTATATCAGAACTTAACAGTCATCAGAACATAATTTCTTAACTCGAAAAAGGAATGCTTATCTGAGTAAATCCTCATACAAGTTCTGAGTTATACTCTTCAGAACTTAATCTTCAGAATATGCAACCAGAACTTGTCCTCAGAACTAGTGCAAGGTGACATAATGACTGTTTATCTAAAACAACATAGACCACCACAGTAATTTTCATCATTCAGATGGAGTGATTAGTGTGTGCATCAAGCTAAATAGCAAACAAAGAGTAAAGTCTGATTCACTTCAGTACATCTTAGAAATAAGGCATAACTAAAATTTTGCTAAAGAGCAGTCATTATCCTGAAACCTACTGATGAATGAGTTCATGCTTGAGTCCACCTCAATTATTTTGTGCTAATTTTATGCATCTTTTTAAATTCTATTTTACAGTGGCTTCTCAGTGTAAGTGAGTCACGACTGCTTATCAGAATTTATGCTATTATCAGAGTATTTCTCCAGTAATCATAGAGTGTGAAAAGTCACCAAGAAAATATTTTGTTTTTCTAATGCATATTTACTTAATACCAGCAATGCACTTGGGTCGTCCCTTCCACATTTTTACTCTAGATCTCAAAGGAGTACCTGATTTTATTCTTTGACCCTTTTGGTTTTTCTTTTGATAAGTGAGGTTTATCAACACTTAGTACATTCAACAGTTTTACTAGTATCAGAACTTAACAGATGAGTAGCATTATTCTAATTTGTGACTTAGTAATAAGATAAACAAATTAAACTCAACTAAGCTCAATTATCAGAATTTACTTGTGTCATAAAATTTCCACAGAAATAATTACTTCTTACATGGGATCATTTGTTTATTGAAGACTACTAGGTCAGTATCTAGCACATTTATCCTCATAGGATTGAATATTGACTTAAACATACATATCACGTATCAGAGTTTAGAAACATATATCAGACAACAATCAGTACTTAAACGCATATTTCAATTAATCACATAATACACAAAGAGATTACATTCTGTAAATACTGATCATAAAGTCTGATGCATCAGAACAAAACTAGGCAGATTTAGAAAAAGAACCTGAAACCATTCCAAGTTCATTTACCAATCTTGTAAAAGTGGCTTCACACAGTGGTTTTGTGGAGTTATCTGCTAGTTGTTGATCTGTTGGAACAAAGTGCAATTCCACTGTACCTTCATCCACATGTTCCCTTATGAAGTGGTACCTGATGCTGATGTGCATTGTCATAGAGTGTTGAACTGGATTACCTGTCATAGCAATAGCACTTTGATTATCACAGTAAATAGGGATTTTGAAATATATTAACCCATAATCCAGTAACTGATTCTTCATCCAAAGAATCTGTGCACAACAGCTTCCTGCATTAATATACTCTACTTCTACAGTTGATGTGGAAATTGACTTTTGTTTCTTGCTGAACCAAGAAACCAATCTGCCTCCAAGGAATTGGCAGCTTCCACTTATGCTTTTCCTGTCAATTTTGCAACCTGCAAAATCTGCATCTGAGTAACCTATTAGTTTAAAATCTGATTCTCTAGGATACCACAATCCCAGATCAGCTGTTCCTTTAAGATACTTAAAAATTCTTCTCACAGCTGTTAAGTGAGGTTCTCTTGGATCTGCTTGAAATCTTGCACAAAGACAGATAGCATACATGATATCAGGTCTACTAGAAGTTAGATAGAGTAGAGAGCCAATCATACCTCTGTAATCAGTAATATCTACTGATTTACCAGTATCCTTATCCAGTTTTGTTGCAGTGGCCATGGGAGTGGATGCACTTGAACAATCTTGCATTCCAAATTTCTTCAGCAAGTTTCTGGTGTACTTAGTTTGACAAATAAAAGTGCCTTCTTCATTCTGCTTGACTTGAAGGCCCAGAAAATAGCTAAGTTCCCCCATCATACTCATCTGATATCTTGACTGCATCAGTTTGGCAAACTTCTTGCAAAGTCTGTCATTTGTAGACACAAAAATGATATCATCAACATAAATCTGGACCAGAAGTAAGTCCTTTCCATGGTTGAGGTAGAACAGTTTTTTATCTATTGTTCCTCTGTTGAATCCACTTTCCAGAAGAAACTGAGCTAAAGTCTCATACCATGCTCTAGGAGCTTATTTAAGTCCATAAAGTGCTTTATCAAGCCTGTAGACATAATCTGGATGTTTGGAATCTACAAATCCTGGAGGTTGTTCAACATATACTTCCTCCTCCAATTCTCCATTGAGAAAAGCACTTTTCACATCCATTTGAAAGACAGTAAACTTTTTGTGAGCAGCATAAGCCAAAAATATCCTTATGGCTTCTAACCTATCAACTGGTGCAAATGTTTCATCATAATCAATTCTCTCAGGTTGAGAATATCCTTTTGCAACCAGCCTTGCCTTATTCCTTGTAATTATGCCATCACTGTCAGTTTTGTTTCTGAATACCCACTTTGTACCAACAACAGATCTATTCTTTGGTCTTGGTACTAGGGTCCAGACTTTATTTCTTTCGAATTCATTCAACTCTTCCTGCATTGCTTGCACCCAATTAACATCCTGAAGAGCTTCTTCCACTTTCTTTGGCTCAGTCTGAGAGAGAAAAGAATTGTAAAGACATTCATTTGAAGTACCTGTTCTAGTTCTGACACCTGCATCAGGATTTCCAATTATCAAATCAGGTGTATGTGATTTTGTCCACTTCCTTGCAGATGGAAGGTTTTCTCTAGAACTGGATGCTCCCCCATGATCCATGCTGTCTTCAATTTCATTTTCTGATGCTCCCCCTGAAACTATGCTCTCTGAGTTGGATTCTTCAGAATTTAGATTTTCAGCACTAGCAGAACTTGGCTTATAAGAACTTGACGAATCAGAACTTGAAGAGCTAGATGTATGTTCTGATGTTTCTTGAGATGTGGTAAGATCTTGAGTATGCTCCCCCTGCATAGGTTCATCTTCCTTTGACGTAGTCACCACAGTTTCAATAACATCAGAGTTTAATCCATCAGAGTTTACAGTATCAGGACATAGACTGTCAGGATTTTCAGTATCAGAATTTGAGTCTTCATTTTCAAATCTCAGCTGATCATGGTCAATGAAATCTTCAAGACCAGTAATCTTCTTGTCATCAAAAGAGACATTGATAGATTCCATGACCACTTTTGTTCTCAAATTATAGACTCTGAAGGCTTTTGTTTAAAGTGGATATCCAACAAAGATTCCTTCATCAGCTTTTAGATCAAACTTGGATAGCTGTTCAGGATGAGTCTTGAGAACAAAACACTTGCATCAAAATACATGAAAGTACTTCAGATTTGGCTTCTTTTTCTTCACCATCTCATATGGTGTTTTTCCATGCTTGTTAATGAGTGTTATATTTTGAGTAAAACAAGCAGTCTGCACAGCTTCAGCCCAGAAATAGGTTGGAAGCTTTGCTTCTTCAAGCATTGTACGTGCAGCTTCAATGAGAGTTCTATTCTTCCTTTCAACAACTCCATTTTGCTGTGGAGTTCCAGGAGCAGAAAATTCCTGCTTTATTCCATAGTTTTTGCAGAACTCTTCCATTATCAAATTCTTGAACTCAGTGCCATTATCACTCCTTAAGATTTTCACAAAATCTTTGACCAATTTATCCCGATGTTTGACATGATCAATCAAGATAGATGTAGTTTCACTTTTTATGTGTAAGAAATACACCCATATATATCTGGTGAACTCATCCACTATGACCAACGCATATTTCTTCTTTGCAATAGACATGACATTCACTGGACCAAATAGATCAACATGTAGTAGATGATAAGGCTCAAGAATTGATGATTCAGTCTTGCTCTTAGATGAAGATTTTCTTTGTTTGGCTTTCTGACAGGAATCACAAAGGCCATCAGGAGCAAATACTGACTTTGGCAGTCCTCTCACAAGATCTTTCTTGACTAGTTCATTTATATTGTTGAAATTTAAATGAGAGAGTTTCTTGTGCCAATTCCAGCTTTCTTCAATTGATGCTCTACTCATCAGACAAATTGCAGAACCATCAGTACTTGTTGAAAGCTTAGCTTCATAAATGTTACCACGCCTGTATCCTTTCAGAACAACTATGCCTTTAGATTTGCTCATAATTTCACAGTGTTCTTTAAAGAAATCAACATGATAACCTCTGTCACAGATTTGACTTATACTCAGCAGATTGTGTTTAAGTCCTGAGACCAGAGCTACTTCTTTAATTATGACATTCCCAAGATTAATATTGCCATATCTCAATGTTTTTCCAATGTTGCCATCTCCATAAGAAACACTTGGGCCAGTCTTCTCCACAACGTCTGATAGCAGGGCTTTATTTCCAGTCATATGTCCTGAACATCCACTGTCCAAAACTAGAATGTTTTTCCTGTTGCCCTGCAATCACAAAGACCACTAATTATTAGTTTTAAGGACCCAGACTTGCTTGGATCCTTTGGTCTTATTAAGTTTGTTAATATTTGCAACGGATTTAGCATCTGAGTTTATGTTAACATTTTTCTTATCAGAACTTACACTATCAGACTTTGAATCAGAATTTACACTAGAAGGAACAATGGAAACTTTCTTCAAAGAAGGTTTTATTTGATAATAATCATAGTACAAACTATGATATTCCTTACAAGTATAAATGGAATGCCATAAACTACCACAATGAAACCAAGGATTTTGTGGTTTGTATCTAACAGACTGACTCTTAACTCCTGATTTTGAAGGTAAGGAGTTAATATTCTTATTCTTCCTGCAAAAAGAAGCCAGATGGTTAGAACTTCCACAGTTATGACATGTTTTCCTAGGAACATCAAGAACAGGTTTATAATCATTGCTTTTATTCACACCTTCCTTTCCATTCCTATTTTTCCTAGGTGATTTTACCTTGTTTGCATTCTTAACATCTTTCAGCTTATGCTTAAGCTGCTTCTTTGTCATTAAGCCTATGTTTACTTCAGCTGTCTTTTCCTGTTTTAGTTTGTCAGAAGTTAATTCCTCTTTAACTTCTGATTTCTCATTTTCAGACTTTACAGTTACAAACTTAACAGGTTTTAACTTTGGCTTTTCCTTAACAACAGGCTTAATTTCTTCAGTTCCTTTATCATTCTTATTATCTCCATAACCTAAGCCCTCTTTCCAGTTTCCACTACTTAGCAAATTTTGAGTTGTTTTACCAGAGTTAGTCCAAGTCCAGATAATCTCTCTTTCCTTTTCTAACTCAGTTTTTAGAGATTCATTCATTTTTAGCACTTCATCCCTAACATAAAAAGCATCATCTCTATCCTTCTGAGTTTGATGGAACATGACTAACTCTTTTTCTAAGAAATCATTTCTTTTCTTAAAAGCAAGATTTTCAGAAGTTAATCTTTCACATGTTAAAGTTGAATCTCTATAACTAACAAACATGGTTTTAAGATATCTTCTCAACTCATTAATATCATCAGTATGAAAAGCATAAGTAGTTTGAGGTACCTTTGTTTCAGCAGCTTCAGAACTGCTCTCAATACTTTCTTTATCAGCATTTGCCATCAATGCATAGTTCTCCTCAATTTCAGAGTCTGAGGTGTCTGTCCAACTTTTCTGCTTTGTGACAAGAGCCTTCCCTTTGTCACCCTTTACCTTCTTGCAATCAGGAGATATGTGGCCTTTCTCACCACAGTTATAGCATTTAACATTGGTATAATCTCCTCTGTCAGACTTTCCTCCTCTGCCTTCAGATCTTCTGAAATTCTTCTTATCAGAACTTATGCCTTTCCGGGAAAACTTCTTTCCCTTCCTGAACTTCCTGTATGCAATCTTTGTGATTCCTTTCACCATAAGAGCACACAGCTTCATCATCTCCTCATCAGCATCAATCTCAGGCAAACTTTCAGAATATGAGTCATCATCACTTTCAGAACTTGATGACTCAGTTTAAGACTTTATGAAAAGAGCTTTACCCTTGTCTTTCCTTGAGGAAGCTGCTTTGGCATATTCTTTTTCAGCCTTAAGAGCAACTGTCCTTGACTTTCCTCCTTTCCTCTTCCTTCTTTGTTCCATCTCAAGTTCATGAGTCTTGAGCATTCCATAGATTTTATCAAGAGTTGTTTCATCAAGATTGTAGTTGTCTCTTCTTGTCGTTGCCTTCAAATCCCAGCATTCAGGAAGAGTTAATAGGAATTTAAGGTTTGAATCTTCAAGATCATACTCTTTATCAACCAATGATAAATCATTCAAAAGTTTGACAAATCTATCATATAAATCATTCAATGACTCATTAGTCTTTGAGTCAAAATGTTCATACTCTTGAGTGAGTATTGTCTTCCTGTTCTTCTTAATTGTGTCAGTTCCCTGACACCTTATTTCCAGAGCATCCCATATCTCCTTAGCAGTCTTGCAGTTGATTACCCTGTTTGACATTACATTATCAATGACACTATGCAGTAAGTGTCGTACCTTAGCATCCTTAGCAATTGATGCTATATCTTCAGCAGTATAATCACTCTTCTCCTTGATTCTATCAAGGTATTCTGGATTTGTTGCTTCGAGGAACATGGTCATCCTTACCTTCCATATGGGATATTCAGATGGTCTCAGTATGGGAACTCTGATAGTCTCATACCGACTTTGGATTTGTGTCTTTGGAGGTTCTTCAGTTTTTGTAGGCTTAGTTGGAGTTTCTGTGTCAGACATGATTGTGTTTGGATCTTTAACTGTATGTGTGTTAACAGATTAGCTCTGATACCACTTGTTAGGTCACACACACTGTAGAGGGGGGTGAATACAGTGCATAATACAATCAAATCGAACTTTAATATCTTAAGTAACAGAAAACAAACTTTATTGAAACAATAAACTCTGTTACAGTATGGAATTGTTACCTCTCAGTGATGAACAAATATCACGAGAGCTGCTAGGGTTACAATGAATAATCTTCTTGAATATGATAAAACTTATAGTGTAAACCCTATGTCTGTGTTTATATACTACACAGTTACAAGATAATCGTTAATTGATATGGAATATAATTCTACTTCCTAAAATATATCAATCAGATATCTTTTCTTCCAAGTATTTTATTCTTCACGGAACTCCTTCTTCATGCATATCTCTTCTTATATTTATCTCGATCTTCTTTCCTTTAATCAGCTACTGTCCTTATCTGAACGTCCTTCAACACTTAAGTTGTGATATCTAACTTCTGATGATTATCTCCTGATAATATAAGTACTGATATCGTTAAGTCCTGACTTCCAGTATAAGTACTGATTAATGGTTAAGTACTGACTTGTCCTGTTAAGTAAGATCTGAAATCTAAACATAAATCATATTAGCCATGACATTATCAAATATATCTAACATATAAAGGTATTGAATATTTAATTAATATTAATATTAATTGAATTATTCTTATTTTATTTGTAAAAAATAGATTGTTTGTCCCTTTAATACGAAACGAACACGTCTAGACTCAGAGAATAATGTTCCACTTTCAATAAAAATACTTTCTAAATATAAATCCTTTTGTTTTGAAAGGTCGATTATTTTGCAAATGACTCAGTTTTAAATATACCCAGTCGAGTGTTGTGACGATTTGAATTACATGGTATATGAATTATGTGTTATGTGAATTATATGTTTACGTGCTATGTGAAGTACGTGTGTACGTGGGTCACGGGTCTTTTGTTTGACTGTTATCTTTATGTGTGGATTATCGTGTGGGTAGACGATAGGATTTTGACGCGTAATTCGTTGAGTAAGTATTATGTAGACGATTAAGATGTACCTTTGAATTATAGATGCGGGTCGTTCAAGACAATCAGAACCAGACGTTGGATAAAGAGTGAAATGGAAATATTGTATATCAGGCTTGTACCAACAGCATGAGCAGCAGACCAGAGAATTAGCATAGTAAACGATGGTGATGTCTTGAAGAAGAATGACAGAATAATTGTGCTATTGCGAGTGTGACTAATTTCTAAACACCAAAGGCAAGTATCACTACCTTCACTTATCATTCAAGTGAATATTTTCTTTAAACCCTATTATTCAAATTTCTCTACCCTATTCTAATTCCAGAATAGTTAAATGCTTTACCTATCAAAGTAATTGCTTCTGATTATGTAATTACTTTTCTGTTATTCAATGTTCAGAATAGTTAAGTATTTTTACTTATAAAATTGCTGGATTTATAAATGTTTTAGATTTTGAGAAAGATGATTTTTGTTGTGATTATTCCTGCTCAAGTAAATGGGGTAATAAAATTTATAAGGGTGTCGATTATTATGACCCCTTTCAAAAAAAGGTTTTAAGATTGGATGAATGCGTAAGTGACCGGGGCGGACGGTCCAGCGGAGGGCCACGTATTATATGAAATATTTATAATACAACTTATGCCATATGCCAATATATTACCTTTTTATTTGAGTACTCGTATTGTGGGACATGTTTCTATGAATTATGTTTCAGTGCTATCACACGGGCTGATCAGCATGTGATAGTACGTCCGTCGGTGAAAGATTCGAATCTAAATTATTATATTATTTTTGATACTCATATAATAAATGATTGATCAAGTGTTTTTATTTTGGATTAAATGTGAAATTCAGTTTCTGATTGATTTTGATACTTAATTTGCTGTTAAATTTCAAAGATGGTATTAATATATATCATTGATGTTGACTTCAGTATGGAATATTGTGAGCATCTAAGTTAGTATTGATATATAATTTAATGTGACAGCAAAATAAGTATTGATGTCATGATTGGAGTTTTGAGTTAATTGGATATAAAGTTTAAGATTCAGTTAGTCCATAATCACAGTTTCATGTTGTTGTTTACGATATTTTTGTAAACATTATTTTACGAGTTTATCCTTGTCAAGATTCAAAGTATTGCTGAATCATTTTCACTTAAAAATATAGAAAGGGTTTTGAATACAAATGAGGAACCAATTCTGGGATTCTCTAACTAAATTTTCTGCTTCAGCAATTATTGATTTTAGTTGTTCTACTCTATTGCAGATATCGATTTTAATATCAAAAATATCATATATATGTTATACTGAACTTGCTAAGCATTTCTTTTGCTCATACTTTCCTGTTTTTAAATTTAACCTTCCAATAAGGATTAACTTATGCTATTTAGCCGTGAAATTCGAGAAAGTTCTATTATAGCTGGTCCAAGGTTAGCGGAATTAGAGTAAGTTCTATTATATAAAGCTATATATATATTACTTGTGTTATCGCGTAGTTGGACTAGTATACTTTTTTTCAAAGTTATACTAGTGGGTTTAGTTTTGAGTTTGGGAATTTGTTGAGAAAGAGAAAAAATTATTGGTGGAAATTTGGAATTCTTGTTTCTAGAAAAGATGTTGGATTAGTTTAAGGTCATAAATGCAGATATCTTTTGCTGGCAGTTTTTTATTATTAAACATGTTGTTTTTAATATAGGTTTTATTTTGATGACCAAATCCTCTAACCCCAGATTTAGGGGCGTTACATTACTAATATTATAGGTTGATGATATTTTAGTAATAGGAAATGACAAATTTTCTATACAAGTTGTTCAAACTTAGATGGAAAATAATTTCTTGATGAACGATTTAGGCGATGCTACCTAAATATATGGGATCAATATCTTTATAAATAAATCAAAGAGATTTATCGACTTTAGTACTCAGAGTATATATATTAGTATAATATTGCATTATTTTTGAATGGAAGAAAGGAAATGGGATACATACGGATGTCTCATGAGATAGTGATCTCATAGGAAAACTGTCCTAAGTCAATTAATGATAAAGATCATATGAAATAAAGTTTAATATGCTTCAAAAATTGGTTATAAAATGTGTACAATGATACGTAATCGTCTTGTTGTCTCATATATTTTAAGCATGACGAGCATATACTAGTCTAATCCAAATGAAGGTCACTCGATAATAGTCAAGAATATTCTAAGGAACCTAAGTAAGACTAAAAATTTATAATTAATAAATGGAGGAGATGATAAATAAATTGTAAGAGGTTACAATGATATTAGTTTCTTGACCTATTTTTTGGATATATATGGATGATTTCTTCAAACTCTGATTGTGTGTTTCGTTTAAATACAGGTGATGTTAGCTCGAATTGTTCTTAGCATAGATACTAATGATTCTACAATAAAAGGCGAGTAAATTGATGATTCCAAAACATCCAAGGAGACTGTTTGGGTACGTGCTTAGACGATATTATCTTATTATAAGATTAATGATAAAGGAGATATACATATATGTAAAATATATACTATTACTAATGGTGAAGACCTATTAAATAAAATTATGGCTCATCAGAAGCACGAATGTAGTTTCATTGGTATTGGAATATATTTGAGAGATTGACTTTAGTGCAAGTGAGAGACTACCAGTCTTAATTCGTTAGACACAATACTCTCGTATTTTAACGAACATATTATTTTATAAATTATGATAAATTATTATTATTATTTTATTAAATCTTTACTTATAAAATTATAAATATTAAAATAATAAATGTCATTAGAATTAAGATACTTATTAAATATCCCCAAGTATGTGATTTAGATATGATATGTTATTAAAGTATCTTTATTCCAAAAAGATACATAGTCTATTATTATTATTAAAGGACAATAATAACATATAAAAAATATATGTTTGTTACTCATGATCACTCGTCATAGGTAATTATGATACTAAAGTGTCATAGGTAATGATACTAAAGTGTCATAGGTAATGATAGTGAAGTACAAATATAGGTGCATGCAGTGACACTTGATTTACGCGTCGTGAGACTCTACATGTCTACCGTGAGACTCTAATAATGTAGTATCCTTAGACATGAACATGTAATGATAAAAGTGGATTTCAGATATATTATATATCACATTAAAAATATGAATGATGTAGATGTGATTTAACCCTCCTATATATTTAAGATTAATATTACTTACAAGCTAGACTACAAATCTGGCCATACTTAAATGTCGACTCGAATAACATAGTCTACTTATCAATCAAATAAATCTGGATTAAATTATGAAGAGGATGTTAGATAAAAGGCCTAAAGTTCAATATATAAAGTATCATTAGAGTGATTATATCACATGGAATCATTCACAAAAGGTTTAATCAAATAAATAATTTATTATAATTGTAATAATAATAATAATAATAATTATTATTATTATTATTATTTGGGTAGCAATTAAAGAAATATTACTAGATACTCAATGTTTGTAATTTTATTATTGGATGTTAAAATTATTGCCATATAAAAATAAATTACAAGGTCATACACAAAATACTTGAAGAAGAATTAATTTAAATTATGAATTTAAACGTACAGTAATTCAAATTTATTTATGATATTAATAAAGTGGGATTTAGTTAATTAATTAAATTAAAAATAAATTTTACTACTTTTTAGTATTCGAATTATATTAAAATATTGATTAAGTATGACTTAATTAATTAGTTAATTAAAATTCAAATTTGAATAGAAAACTATTATGATTCGAGTTTATAAAATACAATTGTGTCTGTAAAAACTATAAATCTCAAAATTGGTAACACTCGTTAAAAGTTTAACAATAGATCTCTATACTAACACTTTCTTTATTATTGATGACACAGGGTAATTTTTGTAACATCAAAACATGTAACACCAGTTACATCATAAAATGTGTTACTAATGCTTTTTAATAAATGAATATATATATAGATTCTTGTTCTTTTTAAAAAATTAATAGCTAAAATTTGATATCTTTAATATTACATATAATAACGAAACAATGACATTTAAATATATTGCTTCCCATAAAAAATCATACAAAATATTACATAAACATAAATCAACGGTCCAAGCCATCTTCATATACAAACATTCACCGTCGAATTTTTTTTTGAAACATCTAATACATAAACCAAAAAGCTAACTTAACTATTTTTCAAAAACTAAGTTTATCAATGAATCTGCCAAAAATCAACCTTCGAACCAATAATTTTTTTGACCTGTTAACTTCTTCAAGCCCAATATTCCAGTTCAGCATACTAGATAGCTTTCCTCATAATGCACTTAAACTACTTTCACTATTGGTGCAGAAAGTTTAGTTTTGATACGAAAATCAGCAGCACTAAAATTTGGTTCTACTGCTACCTTAGAGATATCAACACTATCACAATGAGAACTAGGCTGATGATAACTAGATCTGTCTTCGTTCTTCACGATCCTGAAGTTAATTTGCAGCTGATTCAAATTCGTATCCGGATACCAGGGCGACTTATCATATGACTGCCATGCATGTCAACAATACTAGAAAATGGGGTGGGCGACATAATGTGTAAAAGGGTAATGAGGACTCAATGTCCGTTTCTCATACTGGTTACCTACCAATTTCCTTAGGCTCTTCTTAGTACTCGTTGCAAAATGTCATTCATGTTCCAACTTTTCGTAAAAAATTAATATCAGTTACTCATTTACCAAAGATAATCATGTCATATTTCTCTTTGCCCCTGATTTTTATCAAATATATTGCTTACATTCTGGTCGTCTATTATTTCAGGGTCCTTGTAAAGATGGGTTATATCCACTTCAATTGTCTCACGCATCTTCTCGTCCACAAGCTCTAGCTGCCATACATTCCTCCATCTGGCACAACCATCTTGGTCACCCATCATATAATGTATCATCTCGTTTAATCTCTACTATCGGATCTAAAACTTCTTTTCACATATTTTGTAGTGAATGTGCCCTTAGAAAATCTCATAGATTTCCTTTTTAAAATAATCGGTCCTTTGCTAATTCTCCCTTTTATAATGTTCATAGTGATGTATGGTCTTCATCCACTTCTTCTACTTGTGGTTTTAAATATTATGTACTCTTTACCGATGAATTTTCTCGCTATTCTTGGATATACTCAAAGCATCGGAAAAATGAAGTGCTCAGTCACTTTAAGAAATTGGTTTCGAAAATCAAGACTCTCTTTGGTATGAACATTAAATTCCTCCAAAGTGAAAAAGGAACTGAGTATGTTAATCATGAATTCACTAAATATTACAACTCTTTAGGAATTCAATAATATTTTTCATGTCCACACACTCCACAACAAATTGGCCTAGCCGAAAGAAAACATCGCCATTTTGCAACAATGGCTCGAACTCTCCTTCTTACTTCCGCTGCTTCACATAAACTTTGGGTTGAAGCTGTACTTACCTCTGTCTATTTAATTAATCATCTTCCTACCTCTGTCCTAAATTGGGACACTCTACATTCTCGCCTTTATGGCATTCATCCTTCATACTCATTTCCTAGGGTTTTCGAGTGTTCATGTTTCCCGTATCTCGGTCCATATATTTCTAATAAATTATCGAGTCAGATTTTGGAATGTGTCTTTTTAGGTTATAGTCATCAACATAAGGGTTATAGGTGTCTCGATCCTAAAACTGGTCGTCTCTATGTATCCATATATGTTATATTTAATGAAAGTTCTTTTACATACAAAAATATGCAGGTACAAGCACCTGACCCATTGGAGTTTGCTCTTTTACCTGGCCCAACTACTTTTGGGAGGCCATCAGAAGGCCCATCACAACCCGAGTTTAATTCTTAACCAAATGAATCATCTCCTGGCTTTCACGATCCACCTCTGATGTCAGTTACCAATTCATCCATCAACCTTCACTAATACATCACCTGTGATCACATATCACCGTCGCAATAAATCCCTATCCAACATATATCTGAATGTTATGATGACGAAAACCAGACCAAGAACACAACAAACTGAATTAAACCCAATACTACATGCTCCCGTAGTTCAAGAATTACCATTCCATCCACCACCAACTAAGCATCCAATGATTACTCGTTCTAAAGCTCGCACACTTCCACAAGAGATTCAAACTGATAAAACTACAAAACATCCTGTTCCTCAAGCTCTTCTTAGTGTCATTAAACATTTTGAAATAACATGTTATACAGATGCTTCCAAGCATGCGGTGTTGCGTAAAAACGCCCAGTTGTTTGATGTTTAACGAGACAAGGGTAAGAATAAGCACTTGTCAAAATTACACAACATAAGCAGCAAAACCATTGTCTTAATCTTATAAACGGTTATTATTTAACAACAGTTCTAGCGTGTTGTCTTAGTATTCTAAGATAACAGTTTAGTTTGCACACTGTTGTCTGATTCCATGGGAGGGCATAACAAAGACAACAGTTTTTGAACTGATAGATAACTATTGTCTGTCCTTAAGCTCACACAATTGTTTTTTATGTAAAATCATTACACCGTTGTATTTTTTAAGACAACGGTATTTTTTTAATCGTTGTCTGATTGCATTTTTCTTGTAGTGCACTGACTTTGGTGGTTCAGGATTAATCTCAAAGACTCTATTATTTCTCATAAAGTCATCAGGTTGCTGCTACTTCCAACAGCTTGTACCTTCATCAGCCTACAAAAAATTTAAGAATGGAATGAGAGCGTGTGAAAATAAATCATAATAATTAAAGCACAATCTAAAGCAATAGTTCGCCTTTCCATGTTAGCTGACCAACCAAATTTTCTAGAAACAAGAACACATGGTTATGTACTTACCCGGTTAGAGGTCTAATCCTTGCTTACTTTATCACCTAACGGCTTCTTTATCCAACGACACCTCTGACCAAATCATGATTTTTTTTGTCACACATTATCTTTGAATTCATATTTAGAAAATAATAATATATTTAGTATCTACAAAGAGGAAGTTCATCCAAGAAAATTGCAATAATTGTACTATAAATTACCTAGTTACAAGATCAAGGTCTTCTGTGGTAATATCAATAAAATTTATTTTATTGTATGATTTTAGGTTTGTGACATCAACTTCATTAATGTGATCAACTAGAAACAATACATGCACCAAAGAAGTTCAAAACAATATACATACTTCATGACCTTTCTGAAAAAGCCTCTCCCAGAAGAGTGTATTCCTTGCACTCGACAAACTTTCAGTAGCAATTTAATATATATGTCTTTCTACTTAGGATTCATGTTTTGATGCAAAGTAAAAATAAATAAATGTCAGTGAGATTCTATTGGAAAACATAAGGAGATTCACTCATATTTATTCAACATGCAAGAAGTCTCTTATAGAACATATGAAAATCCAATAAGGAGAGCAAAATTAAGAAAACAATACATCTTGCAGTCTATACAATGATATCCTAATCTCTAACACTCTCAGAAAAACTGGTGTCTAAATCATGATTAACAATGTACTATTGATGTTGTGAGAGAATAGTTGTTCAAAATCTCAATGCAAGTATTTACATAGGAAACATGACCGCTTCAAAAATTTATCAACAATTTTCTTCTCCATTACCTGACTTCTGTGTTCCAATCTTCCAGCAACATGTGTACAAAAAGTATTAATTTATCGTAGCATCCAAACAGTTAAGTTCTATATAAAATACATATTAGATCACAGGTCTTTTTGACTTAAAATATTTTGAAACAGAATACTAAAGAACTCTAGCATCCAATTTGAGTAAATAATAATATTGAAGATAAATGAAATAAATAAAGCACTCTATTAGATTGTGCAAAACATATAGCTAATAAATATGTTGCCTTATTGGAGCTAAATAAAGAAACAAATATACATATTTATACAAAATCGTAGATAAACTCTTTATGGTAGAGAGTAGCATACGCTAATTTATACAAATAATTACCTAGAACAACCAATTCTAACACAAAAGGTACTTAATAGTTTAACCTTAAGTCCTTTTGTGTAATCTTGGTGTACTCTTAGTGCAATATCACAAGCAACCAACAAGACTTATATCAATAGCTACTCCTTTTGCAATATTAAAATTTTATAGATCTTAAAATCACAAAATTTTGAACCAAAACTTCTTGTTAGACGAATAATTTCAAGTAGCATGTTGAGTCTAAGCATGATATTTGAGAGTATTTGTAAGACACTTGCGAAACATGATACTTTGCACTATCTAAAATAATGATTGTTGAATGCAAATGAAGTAAGAATAAGTATCAAAAGGCTCTTCTGACTGCCAACATCATACATAACCCAAAGACTGAAGGGTAAATCAGGTATTAAAGTTTTTGCAGAAAATTAGCCCATCATTCAAACCATTGCTACAATCAAGCCATCATAATTTTGATCTGTTTTGAATTTAAATATAGCTACATATCAGTTTTGATTATGTAATCATATAGATTTATTACTGTTGTAAATCGCTCCTGTAATTATGCAAATACTCAGCTATATATTGTACAACATGTACAACAAATAAAACAAGGAAAAATAATTTATACATGGTAGCAGCCTAGGTCTAAGACTAAGATCCTGAACTCTTCCCTTCTTCTTTTCTACCTTTATCTTTTAACTATATCTCATGGCTCCTCTTTCTACTTCCTTGCCCTATCAAAACTTAGCTCAATTCACTAAACTCGCCAAAACCAATTGCTTGATATGGTTGAGACAAATTAATGGCTCTATACCAGAACCATCAGAAACTATAACCACTGTTGCCACTCAAATTGAACCGGTTACAGAAGTCCTTAACCCAAAATATGATGAATGGTTTACAGCTGATCAATAAATTATTAGCCACATCACAACTTCTCTAACTGAAAGTGTCTCGCAACTCACAATTGGCTTTGATACATCTAAAGAAATCTAGGATTGTGTAGCTAATCACTTCTCACACCATTCTTCCTCTAGGGCTTCTAGTCTAAAACTCCAACTCCATGAACTCAATAAAGGCTCTCAATCAGTTGATGATTATCTTCGTCTTGCCAAGTCACTCGCTGATCAGTTGAAATCCATCAACAAACCCGTCACTGATGAAGATCTAGTGCTGGCTACACTTTATGGGGTTGGACAAGACTACCTTATGCTCAGAACAGCTCTCTCATAACACTCATCTTTTCCTACTTTTATTGAGCTCCAGGAACAAATATTTGCCTTTAATGCTCCGGGAACGACGGCTCTTTTTCACAACAATGCCCGTCGTGACAATCGCTCACAGAATGGGCAAAATTCCAATGGCCGAAATTTCAATAGATCCAAGAGATACAATTTAGGACGCAATTTCCAGCCATCACAAAATAACTTTCCTCCGCAACAATTCATACCACCAAATCATGCTTTTCGACCTAACTCATCCTCAAGTTGGGCTGCTCGCCCTAAACAATTAGATGGAATTCTCAGACGCATTCCAACATGGTGTTCTAATTGTCACACAAACCAGCATGAACAATAACAATGTCCCCACAAGTTCATAGGTCCAACTACAGTTGCACCACTCGCATGAGCTCATTTTACAGCTGATTCAAATTCTTATCCGGATACAGGGGCGACGTATCATATGACAACCATGCATGTTAACAATACTAGAGAATACGGTGGGCCACATAATGTGTAAAAGGGTTATGAGGACTCAATGTCCGTTTCTCATACTGGTTACCTACTAATTTCCTTAGGCTTTTCTCAGTACTCGTTGCCAAATGTCATTCATGTTCCAACTTTTCGTAAAAAATTAATATGAGTTACTCATTTACCAAAGATAATCATGTCATATTTCTCTTTGCCCCTGATTTTTATCAAATATATTGCTTACATTCTGGTCGTCTATTATTTTAGGGTACTTGTAAAGATGGGTTATATCCACTTCAATTATCTCACGCATCTTCTAGTCCACAAGCTCTAGCTGCCATACATTCCTCCATCTGGCACAACCGTCTTGGTCACCCATCATATAATGTATCATCTCGTTTAATCTCTACGATCGGATCTAAAACTTCTTTTCCCATCTTTTGTAGTGAATGTGCCCTTGGCAAATCTCATAGATTACCTTTTTAAAATAATGGGTCCTTTGCTAATTCTCCCTTTTATATTGTTCATAGTGATGTATGGTCTTCATCCACTTCCTCTACTTGTGGTTTTAAATATTATGTACTCTTTACCGATGAATTTTCTCTCTATTACTGGATATACTCAATGCATGGGAAAAATGAAGTGCTCACTCACTTTAAGAAATTGGTTACAAAAATCAAGACTCTTTTTGGCATGAACATTAAATTCCTCCAAAGTGATAAAGGAACTGAGTATGTTAATCATGAATTCACTAAATATTGCAACTCTTTAGGAATTCAACAACGTTTTTCATGTCCACACACTCCACAACAAAATGGCCTAGCGATAGGTTAGTAATATTTGTTCACACACTCCAAAGCTTGTATTTTTATTTCACAAATAATTATTACTAAAAGGTTAGTAATATTTGTTCTCTTTACTGTTTATGTTCTCAAACTCTTGATATATTAATCTATGTAAAATTTCTTTATAATTTTTAGAATTGTACTTTCTTAATAATAATATAAGAATACAAATCATGGGTAAGGTTAAATTTGAACCTTCATGAGCATTTTGAACAAAAATTATTTTCAACCCATCAACCCAAATATTTAGATCTTAACTAAAAGTGAATAACAAATGGAGAACATCTAAACTTATTTTGACACTATTAAAAACTATACTAATTGTTAACACCAAGTAATTTTGTCCCACAATAGTGTAAAATAGAGTAAAGTAAACTCCCTCGAAAAACTGTGACATATGTTAACTTTACCAGTTTCATATATCTATATCTTAGGGATATAATTTCTAGAGTTTTAGATTTTAAAATAATATAAGCCTCCATTTTTGGTCATATGTATCTTTAATATTTTCTTAAAATATATATTAACTATTTTGCAAAGTTATAAAACATATTGGAGGATGAAAAGGATTTTACAATTTAACAAATGGACCAAATTGATATATGGTCCAAGAATAATTACTAATTGGAGTAGAAATATTAACTACTTAGAGTAGAAATATTAACTGCTCAACACAATAATTATTTTTTTATTTTTAAAATAATTTATCTAAGTAATACTATAAGTTAGGGCTAGAAGCTAATGTTTGGGGTTCTTAATAAAGGGAGTTGGTGAAAATGAATTTTTAACCATATAACATTATGATATTGTCTTGATAAAAAAATTAAATTTCCTTCTTTATTAACTACCCATCCATTAAGGGTTTTACCATCAAAAGTTGTTTCCATCCCATTAGAAATAATATAAAACACATTTTTAATATATTGCAAACAATAATTTATAAGACTAATTGGTAAGCTCAAAATCTTTATGGCATATATTATGACCGTCCTTGATTTTGAAATTTATGTGCTTAAAAGATTTTCAATTGTCATACTAAACTTATAATAAGCACATATTTAACAAACCTCTAATAAGTATAATATATATTAAAAGTTATTATGCTTTTATTATTGTTATATAAAAAGGTTGTTAACTAGTATATTATCTTACATGAAACTCCAATGCAAAGTTTTTGCTTTCCTTACCACAATGAGTTTTAATATATGTGTTAAAAATAATTCATAAAAATTAATGTATAGAAATTAATATAAATTAAATAACAGAGTTTTTTTATGAATATGTTAAGAATACGGTAGTTAATTTGAAACACAAATTAAAACTTCTATTTCAAATAAATTAGACTAGATTTAACTCATAATATTAACATTGAGATTAGTCAACTATATATATTATCTTACCAATAATAAATATTTTTAACAATTTTTTTAAAAATGTAATTTTTTATAACCAAGCTCAAATCCAAGAACTACATTACAATCATTAATATGTATGAAATCACATTATTTTTTAATATTTTTAAAAGTATATTGTAAATCTTAAGTGACTTGATAATTTTGATCATAATGTGTCTTGTGTAGTACTTATGACCTTCTATCATATTTGTTCTAAACCTTTTATATCATAAATATTTTTAATATAAATAATAATTATTTTTTGGTATAAGATTAAAATATTTTTATTATTTCAAACAAATCTTAATAAATTTGGATTTAAACAATTAATTACTAATAATACAATCATCACTTTGAAATAGGATTGACTTATTATATTTTTGATGTGCTATAATATTATAAATTTGGAGTTCATCCAAATAATTAAGAAACAACATCTTATTTTAAAAAAAGTAACACATGATCTTGGCGCCTGCTTAGTTATTACTTATTAGGATTTGAGTGAGCGTGAAATCAAATTTTCTTCAAAATATTTAGCGCCAAATAATGGCTCCCTTACAAAAATTTTAAAAGCAAAAGATTATTTTCCTTTTTTTAATATTTTAGCATCTCCTAACTTAAATATATAATCATTCAACATATATCACTAAGGTAGGAGTTGAGGAGTTAGCTTAAGGGTTTTAAGATTTAGATTTAAGGTAAAAGGTTTTAATTCAAATATCCTCCAGCCATGGCTTTCATGATGAACGCTAAATCAAATGCCTATATTCCCCGCCATCCTCCTTATGAACAGGTTTTTATATATATTTCTTAAGTGATATGAGTATTAATATATTGCAGTATGTATGGATGTAACTTTTATTTTTTTATTGTTTGGTCAATTATAACCACTAGTTTCTTGTGCAAGACTAGTTAAGTGAAGAACTCATTTAAGCTTCTTCCTAGGTGATGAAGATGATGAGAAAAAATAAATAAGCTTGTATTTTTATTTCACAAATAATTATTACTAAAAGGTTAGCAAAATTGGTTCTCTTTTCTGCTTATGTTCTAAAACCCTTGATATATTAATCTATGTAAAATTTCTTTATAATTTTTATAATTGTACTTTGTTAATAATACTATAAGAATACAACTGATGGCTAAGGTTAAATTTGAACCTTCATGAACATTTTGAACAAAAATTATTTTCAACCCATCAACCCAAATATTTAAATCTTAAGTAAAAGTGAATAACAAATGGAGAACATCTAAAATTATTTTGACACTATTAAAAATGATACTAATTGTTAACACCAGTAATTTTGTCCCACAATAGTCTAATATATAGTAAAGTAAACTTCCCACAAAAACTGTGACATATGTTAATTTTACCAATTTCATATATATCGATATCTTAGGGATATAATTTCTAGAGTTTTAGATTTTAAAATAACATGAACCTCCATTTTTAGTCATATATATCTTTAATATTTTCTTAAAATATATATTAACTACTTTGCAAAGTTATAAAACATATATGAAAAGGGTTTTATAATTTAACAAATGGACCAAATTGATATATGGTCCAAGAATAATTACTAATTGGAGTACAAATATTAACTATTTTGAGTAGATTTATTAACTGCTCAACACAATAATTATTTTTTTATAATTGAAAGAAATAGTAAATCATAAAATAAATAAAAAAAATCAACATATTAAGTAGATATTTCAAAATAATTAATCTAAGTAATACTATAAGTTAGGCTTTGAAACTAATGTTTGGGGTTCTTAAAGGGAGTTGGTGAAAATGAATTTTTAACCATCTAACATTATGATGTTGTCTTGATAAAAAAATAAAATTTACTTCTTTATTAACTACACATCCATTAAGGTTTTTACCATCAAAAGTTGTTTCCATCCCATTAGAAATAATATAAAACACATTTTTAATATATTGCAAATAATAATTTGTAAGACTAATTGGTAAGCTCAAAATCTTTATGACATATATTATGACTGTCCTTGATTTTGAAATTTATGTTCTTAAAAGATTTTCAATTGTCATACTAAACTTATAATAAGCACATATTTAACAAACCTCTAATAAGTATAATATGTATTAAAAGTAAATATGCTTTTATTATTGTTATGTAAAAAGGTTGTTAACAAGTATATTATCTTACATGAAACTCCAATGCAAAGTTTTTGCTTTCCTTAGCTCAATGAGTTTTAATATATGTGTTAAAAATAATTCATAAAAATTAAAGTATAGAAATTAATATAAATTAAATAACAGAGTTTTTTATGAATATGTTAAAAATAGCGTAGTTAATTTGAAACAAAAATTAAAACTTCTATTTCAAATAAATTGGATTAGATTTAACTCATAATATTAACATTGAGATTAGTCAACTATATATACTATCTTACCAATAATATATAGTTTTTAAATTTTTTTATAAAAATATATTTTTTTACAACCAAGCTGAAATCCAAGAATTACATTACAATCATTAATATGTATGAAATCACATTATTTTTTAATATCTTCAAAAGTATAATGTAAATCATAAGTGACTTGATAATTTTGATCATAATGTGTCTTATATAGTACTTATGACCTTGTATCATATTTGTTCTAAAACTTTTATATCACAAATATTTTTAATATAAATAAAAATTATTTTTTGGTATAAGTTAAAATATTTTTATTATTTCGAACAAATCTTAATAAATTTGGAGTTGAATAATTAATTACTAATAATACAATCATCACTTTGAAATTAAATAATGAACAACATCTTATTTTAAAAAAAGTAACACATGATCTTGGAGCATGCTTAGTTATTACTTATTAGGATTTGAGTGAGCGTGAAATCAAATTTTTCTGAAAATATTTATCCCCAAATAATGGCTCCATTGCAAAAATTTTAAACCCAAAAGATTATTTTCCTTTTTTTAATATTTTAGCATCTCCCAACTTAAATATATAATCATTCAACATATATCACTAAGGTACTTGCTTGAGGAGTTGAGGAGTTAGCTTAAGGGTTTTAAGATTTAGATTTAAGGTAAAAGGTTTCAACAGAGATTCAAATATCCTCCCCCCATGACTCTCATGATGAACGCTGAACCAAATGCCTATATTTTCAGCCATAGTAATGCTCAACGGAATGCCTATATTCCCCACCATCCTCCTTATGAACAGGTTTTTATATATATTTCTTAAGTGATATATGAGTATTAATATATTGCAGTATGTATGGATCTAAATTTTATTTTTTTCTAATGTAGATGATTAATGATGCAATTTCCTCCATGAGAAGCATTCAAAGATGGAGTTGTATTGCAATAGCCAAACACATTGAAAATAACTATAATGGTCTTCCTAAAAATTTTAGAAAGAGATTGTTTGGTCAATTAAAACACTAGTTTCTTGTGGAAAACTGGTTTGAGTGAAGACCTTATTTAAGCTTCCTCCTAGGTGATGAAGATGATGAGAAAAAACAAATAAGCTTGTCTTTTTATTTCACAAATAATTATTATTAAAAGGTTAGTAATATTTGTTCTCTTATATTCTTAAACTCTTGATATATAAATCTATGTAAAATGTCTTTATAATTTTTAGAATTGTACTTTGTTAATAATACTATAAGAATACAAATGATGGCTAAGGTTAAATTTGAACCTTCATGAGCATTTTGAAAAAAAATTATTTACCCATCAACCCAAATATTTAGATCTTAACTAAAAGTGAATAACAAATGGAGAACATCTAAACTTATTTTGACACTATTAAAAACAATACTAATTGTTAACACAAGTAATTTTTTCCCACAATAGTCTAAAATATAGTAAACTCCCCACCAAAACTGTGACATATGTTAACTTTACCAATTTTATATATCTATATCTTAGGGATATAATTTCTAGAGTTTTAGATTTTAAAATAATATAAGCCTCCATTTTTGGTCATATATATCTTTAATATTTTCTTAAAATATATATTAACTATTTTGCAAAGTTATAAAACATATTGGAGGATGAAAAGGGTTTTACAATTTAACAAATGGACCAAATTGATATATGGTCCAAGAATAATTACTAATTGGAGTAGAAATATTAACTATTTAGAGTAGAAATATTAACTGCTCAACACAATGATTATTTTTTTATCATTGAAAGAAATTGTAAATCATAAAATAAATAAAAAAATTTAAACTTATTAAGTAAATATTCCAAAATAATTTATCTAAGTAATACTATAAGTTATGGTTTGAAACTAATGTTTGGGGGTTCTTAATAAAGGGAGTTGGTGAAAATGAATTTTTAACCATCTAACATTATGATGTTGTCTTGATAAAAAAATAAAATTTTCTTCTTTATTAACTACCCATCCATTAACGTTTTTCCATCAAAAGTTGTTTCCATCTCATTAGAAATAATATAAAACACATTTTTAATATATTGCAAATAATAATTTGTAAGACTAATTGGTAAGCTCAAAATCTTTATGGCATATATTGTGACAGTTGTTGATTTTGAAATTTATATGCTTAAAAGATTTTCAATTATCATACTAAACTTATAATAAGAACATATTTAACAAACCTCTAATAAGTATAATATGTATTAAAAGTGAATATGCTTTTATTATTGTTATGTAAAAAGGTTGTTAACAAGTATATTATCTTACATGAAACTCCAATGCAAAGTTTTTGCTTTCTTAACCATAATAAGTTTTAATATATGTGTTAAAAATAATTCATAAAAATTAAATTATAGAAATTAATATAAATTAAATAACAGAGTTTTTTATGAATATGTTAAAAATAGGGTAGTTAATTTGGAACACAAATTAAAACTTCTATTTCAAATAAATTGGATTAGATTTAACTCATAATATTAACATTGAGATTAGTCAACTATATATACTATCTTACCAATAATAAATATTTTAACAATTTTTTTTAAAATGTAATTTTTTACAATCAAGCTCAAATCCAAGAACTACATTACTATCTTTTGAACACATAAATTTCAAAATCTTTTGAATCTCTGTTAAAACCTTTTACCTTAAATTTAAATCTTAAAATCCTTAAGCTAACTCCTTAACTCCTCAAGCAGGTACCTTACTCATATATGTTATATGATTATATATTTAAGTTTGGAGATGCTAAAATATTAAAAAAAGGAAAAGAATCTTTTTCTTTTAAATTTTTTTTGAAAGGGACAAGGCGCTAAATATTTTCAGAAAAATTTGATTTCACGCTCACTCAAATCCTAATAAGTAATAACTAAGCACCGGCCAAGATCATGTGATACTTTTTTGAAAATAAGATGTTGTTTCTTAATTATTTAGATGAACTAGAAATTTATAATATTATATCACATCAAAAATATAATAGGTCAATCCTATTTCAAAGTGATGATTTTATTATTAGTAATTAATTCTTCAACACCAAATTTATTAAGATTTGTTTGAAATAATAAAAATATTGTGAACTCTGGAGTGGAGTGGTGGAAGATGGTTAGTATACTTGTTCGTGGTTTGGTTGATGTTGATGGGTTGATATGATTGTTGGTTGATTGTTGGTGTTGGCTTGAGTCCGACTAGTAGTCAGTAATATAGAGGAAATGCTGCCCAAATTTTTAAAATACCTTACTTTTAAAGATACAACGTATACTATGATATGTTAGAGGTGTTTCAGATGATACTCCAATTGATTAATTAAAAGAGGGAGTTGATTAATTGTACCAACTAATGGTCAGTTAGATAAAAGTCGGTTCCAATTAGAGTAAGTTAGATTCTGATGTGATTTTTAGGTCTGAAAACAAAGAATGTTTAATGTTTCAAATGTGGCCACAAGGGTCATGCTACATTGGAGGGTAATCTAGAAAAATAGGAGTTATTCGCTACCATTGTAGGAAGGTTGGACATATTACGAGGAATTGTGGAGCGGTTACTCAAGGTACTACATCCCAAAGGCCAATATCCAGCACGACTAGAGGCAGAACTTCCAGAGTGACCAAAAGATCGAGTGTTTAGAAATTCGGACGTAGTGCAACTGATCTAACACCCTTTGAGGTAGAGGAGTTTGACATGATTTTAGTATCGAATTGGTTGTCCTTTCATAAGGTAAATATTAATTTAGGAGAAGCGGATAGTAAAGTGTATGGAAGCCAGTAGTAGGGTAAGTTATGAAAGAAAGAATTAAGATAAGAAGCTCTTCCAATTGTGCGAAGAAAGAAGTTAATAAGTCAAAAAACACTACACCATAAAATGCCTACTATAACACCAAAAAAACGTTGAATTAGGGGTTAAATATGTTGCTCTTGCCCCATTTTTAAGCTAAGGTAACATTTTCTTAAAGATAGGTTTTTTCATGTTGCCTTAGTGGTCTAAGATAACATCTTTGGTGCCTAAGGAAACATCGTGTTTTAACTTGTTTATATGTTGCCTTAGCTTGCTAATGCAACAGAAAGAGAGATAGTTGTAACTTGGTTTTTATGTTATCTTAGAGTTCTAAAATGTTTTTAAACAAGTGGGACCCACATTAGGGCCCACAGTTATTACATGGAATATGGGTCCCATTTTTTTTGTTATTGTAACATTTTATAAAGCTAATGTAACACTTTGCTAATAAAAAAATGAAAATTTGTTGTTAATATTTATGCAATACCAAAAACAAATTCATTAACCCAACGATCCATCCAACAATACCATTTCATAAAACCGATGTACAATTAAATGTACTATATCTAATACATCCCAAACTTCTTAATCTACTAAATACAAACATTACAAGTCTAATTTACGAGAATCGCAATTAACTTAACTAATTCGGCAGCTATCTTTAGCTATCTCCTTGAAGATCAGTCTACCAAGGCTCTTTTCCACCAATTGATGTATATGAAAAGTAGTCATAATGCAGTCTCCTAGTAGGATTGTTGAAATAAGTGTTGGTAATGTCATTGTTGCCTGCAACTACTACAAACAGGCTGCTGGTCAATATCGCGCTTGTTGTTTAAGCTCCCACTGCAACTTTCAGGTTTATGATGTACTCATTAAATAAATCTATCTGATCTGATAACGATATAACTGACTGTTTTAATAAGAGTAAGAGAAAACGAAATATGATTAATAAAAATATCTGAATGTGCACTTTCAAGAGGCTAAAAATAATAGTAATATGTTGTCTACAGAGTTGAAATGTCTACCGCAAGCTTAGATGTTAAAGGATCAAATCCTGCACTGCCTGAAGCAAAGTTCACTCTTGTTTGATTTCTTGTACAATCAAATTATGTCAGCAGCATGACTCAGCTCCTGCTCATTAATCTTATAGTTACAAACCAAATTTACAATGCCAGCAGATAGTAGGTATATGCAGTTATTATATATTCTGGTCATGGAGTATCACCAACTTGGTCAGGTAATTAAAATCTTCAAACTACTTCTAGATTCCACTATTTCAGATAACAATTCTTGTTTACTTAGAGATATATTTGTTATATATAAATGGCTGCAGAAATCAGAAAGTAAACAACTCAAGTTTAAGTATTTCAAAACTCCCTGAAAATCTATCTGCTGGATAGGGAGTATTTGTTGAAGACATATACAAAGTGAATTTTTATGCAATGAACAGATTTTTATAGTGTATATAAGTCTTGTGTAATTATGTTTGTAAACATAATCTGAAAATACAAGAGTGTCGGGGGGCTTACAGGAACACGAGAATCTCTAGCGCTACGCTTGGCATCAGTGGCGGAAAAGACGGTGTAAATAAGCACAGAGATACCATGATATGGAAATATAAATTTTCACAGAGAAATGTATAGTTATGTTTAGTTGCATACCATGATATGTTGTTCCACCTGTTTTGATCACATATATGAGGCTTATTTGCTTTCCGGCTTTTATAGAAATAAGATGTAATAGGTTTCTGATATATAACTAGGCCAATTCCAGTCTCGTAAAATGCCTTGGCCACTATTTTCCAGCAAATCAATTCTGTCAGAGCTACCATAGCTACAGGAAACAAGGAACACAATCATCTGACTAACCCAAGACCTAAGCTTTTGACCATCAAAATACAAAATTAAGTAATGATGAAAAACTTAAAAGCTAATGCAAATTACATTTACACAGAGAGGGAGAGAACTAACACAAGAAAACACCTTAAAAGCAACACCCTGATTCAGTATAAAACATATAATATGATTATTGGGACAATATAAGCTTAATTGACAGGCACAATATAAAATATACAATTTGATTATTGGGAAATAAGTCAATAATCAAGTTGTCTATGTTTGTACTGTACTGAGGTTTTCGATATCACTAAAGATGGCTTTTCTAGGATGCAGCACATGACAGGTCACACAGATTTAATACAATTTATACTAGCTCAGAAATAAATAAAAAAACTAGAAAAAACAACTCAAACTTTTTCATTTCTATTTTCATTTTGGACTCTAGTGCAGACTGAATTATGATCCGACTAATTATCCATTCACTACAACTCAAACTTTTGCATTTCTATTTTCATTTTGGAAACTTATATAGGGAGAAAGTATTATTCTTTATTTAATTTCTTTGCCAAATTTAATAAGAAAATTTTATTTTCTTCTGTGTATGCATGGAAAAAGCATATTGTTGTCACAAAACAGTTTAAGATTTACCTCTTTTATCATGCATACTAAACCTGTATTATAACAGAGTAGAACTTGCTCTTGTAACTAAAGTGGATAAATAAGGTGTATTTTTGCTAATAAACCTAAATTATAGTAATCATTCAATTTTTGCTGTAAATAAACCTAATCAAACTTCCCGAGAAGCCTGCAATCTTTTGTCAGACTCCTTTCACCTTAAAAGACCTGTTACAAGATTGAATATTTAATCAGAAAATGCAACCAAATACAAGATGTATATGTTATAAGTCAGTTGTAAAAGTTGTACCTGAATAGACACAACTGTCTGTTGATCCTGGTAAGTTGTAAAAGTTTGGGACTTCTTTGTTGGAATGACGGTGTTCCTTGGAATCAACTTGGTCATCACCCCGGCCGCCAACGGTTTCAATACCAAGGGTACCGGGAGCCACATCCAAAAGCAGAATATCTGTTTTTTTTAAGAAAAGGGCTTATTAGTAATAATCTTTTTGTATCTTGGCAACAAAGATAAATGATAAAATATCTTCTAGGAATGTATTCTGCAAAATAAGAGCTGTACCTTTAGTTTCATCGCCGCCCTCTCCACTTAAGATGCCTCCTTGTACAGCAGCACCATATGCAACAGCCTCGTCTGGGTTCACTCCCTTGTTAGGCTCCTTTCCATCAAAGTAATCCTTCAGAAGGTGTTGAACTTTAGGAATTCTGGTACTCCTACCAACAAGTACAATTTCATCAATTTGACGTTCCTCCAATCCAGCATCCTCCATGGCCTTCTTAACCGGACCCATAGTCTTTCTAAATAGATCATTGCTCAACTCCTCGAAACGAGCTCTGGTAAGTGGTTCCGAGAAATCTGTACCATCAAAGAGTGATTCAATCTCTACACGGATCTGATGTTGGCTACTCAAAGCTCTCTTGGCCCTCTCAGCTTCTCTTCGTAGCTTCCCAAGAGCTCTGTTGTCCTTGCTGATACCTTTCTTATACTTCTTCTTGATCAACTTAATGAAGTATTCCATGATTCTCTGATCAAAGTCCTCTCATGCATATAAAATTAAAGCTTTAGACAGATTCCTCACAGTATAACTTGCAAATAAAAAGACAAATTACAATAATCAACAACTTATAGTAATCAAATGGTACTAAAAAGAGACCATCAACAATTACTGAATTACACACCTGACTGGAAAAACAACGAGAATTTGGTCTTAAAAAAATCATTTTCCATCTATATAGTTATTACCCACTGCCAATTTTAATTAAATTACCCCCTCCCTCATTCAATGACAGAAGTGACAGAATTGGATTACAAACTATAAAGTACACAAAGTAAAAACATATACATTTACTTGGTGGCAAGTAGAATTCTTACCTCCCAGATGGGTGTCTCCATTTGTTGCAAGAACCTCAAAAACACCATTGTCAATAGTTAAGATACTGACATCAAATGTCCCACCACCAAGGTCAAAAACAAGAATGTTCTTTTCTCTACCTTTCTTGTCAAGTCCATAAGCGATAGCAGCTGCGGTAGGTTCATTAATAATTCTTGCAACATTAAGTCCAGCAATAACACCAGCATCTTTTGTAGCCTGTCTTTGGGCATCATTAAAGTAAGCTGCAAAATTCATATAAACAACCATTAAATCAAATACATTGCCATTATCATTGAGTATAAGTGAAAGATAAGACAATTTTATTACCTGGAACAGTGACCACGGCGTCCTTAATTTTCTTCCCAAGGAATGCTTCAGCCGTATCCTTCATTTGCGTCAAGAGATCAAATGAAGTTAATTAATTGAACTCAAAATGAAGAATCAAACCCCCAATTTGACATTCAATTGAGCCCTAATTTGATATTGAAATCAATTGAGCCCCAAGTTCAAATACAAATACCTAATTATTAACTAGAAATTTCAAGTTATAGCGAGTAGATAGAGAGATAGTAGACAGAGATCGAGAGAGAATAATGAGATTGAGAGAGCACAAAGGGGAGAAGAGACTGAAAGAATGAGAGCGAAAGAATGAGAGAGAGAGAGAGAGTAATGTGACCGAGAGAGCTGAATTTTAACGGGCTGAAAATAGGCGGCCTTTTACCCAAAAAAAATGGGCGCCGGGTTTGAATGTTTTCATAAATTTTACCTCCTTATCAAATTTCTAAGATTTCATAAATCTATTTTCAAATATTTAAATATTTTATTTATTTTATTTTTTATATAAATATGTATATTCAAATATTTTATTTTTGTTATTTTACTTATATAACAATGCCCATATCAAGACGATAATAATTTATATGTTTTATTATTTTTAAAAACTCTATTTTAAAATTTTATTATGTTTAAAATATTTATTTTAACTTTTTTTTGCTAATTAATTCCTCTTTTAACCTTTTTAAGTTTTAATATGTACAAAATTCGCATATCGTCACAGATTTTATTCATTCTATTTGTATATCACCCTCAATTCTTGAAAATGAATTTAAATTGATAATGAATCTTAAAAAAATCATATTTATGTTTTGATACTCTAAGATAACACTTTGACCAGAATGTTGCAAGCTGCAACACTTTCGACCTAATGCAACGCCACAGTTTTGGCTAAGGTAACATAAAAAACAAAATGTTAAATTAGCTCATAACTACCTTATCTAACGTAACATATTAGGTAACATTCTTTAGGGAGGGGGTTGCGATAGGCCATCTATGGCGTAGTGAAAGATAAAGTAGATCCACCTTGTGTAAAGATACGAGGAAGAAAATACTTAAGTTGAGGGAAGTTGAGTAATATATAATTGCCTTGGAATTTCTTTGAAGGCCAGTGGGGCGAAGTACTTAGTTCGATAATTATAAAGATATTAGTGAGGAAAGTGAACCTACCAGATATAGTTCCTTGGTTTACACCAGGGATGTTGCTGAAAAGAAGGATGAAATTATGAGAGTAGGTAATGATTACTGGGAGTTTGACAAAACAACGAATAGGAATAAGTAACCCTATTAAGAATTGATTATTTAGGTGACTTAATTCAAGGAATGTGTTATTTCTCAGGGAATGACTTAAGATCCAGCCTGAGAACATATCGAAGACTGCAGTTAAAATGAAATATGGGCATCACAATTTTTAGTAATGTAATTTGGAATAACAAATAAATCAGTCAGGGAACATGGTGTATAAGGAGTGTTTGGATAAGCATGATTGTATTTATTGATAATATCCTCAGCTATGCAAAGATCAGGGAGGTCCATATGGAATGCCCAAGGATTTCCCTAGGAAGATTAGAAGAAAAACAACTATATATTAAGTTTTAAGTATAAATTTTTGCTGAGAATAAAAAATGATTTCGATTATTCCGTTAACGAACATTGAAGCAAGGACGGTGTAGTAACATATGCCCTGTATATGATTGAATGTGATTAAAATCGCTTAGGAGTTAATAAAGGAATAGGGAAGTGGAATGTGAAGTTCAAATATCTGAAGGTGAGAAGAAGTGACGATATGAGGTTACTTTCCAGTCTTAACTGATGAAGAGAAGCAAGAGGTGTTCGAATGTTAGGAAACTAAATTAAAAATGAGCACCGCCTATCATTCGTAGGCGAAGGATCAAACTGGAAGGACGATTCAGGCAATATAAGATATGTTGAGAGTATATAGTTTGAATCTAAAGGAAAATGTAGTAATCACCTACCATTGATTGAGTTTTCTATGTTAATAATTAATCATGTTATTAGGGAATGCTATCTTGCGAAGCCCTGTGTAAGCATAAGTGTGAGTTTCCCTTTATTGATAGAAAGTGGGAGTAGAAATGTTGTTAGATCCTAAGTAAATTCAGCGCACCACGGATGTAGTGGTGTTGATTCGAAAAAGAGTTGACGCAGCTTGGGATGGACAAAGAAAGGAGACAAATTTGCATCAAAAGAGTATGGATATAAAAGTAGGATCTTGGGCATTGATAAAATTTCACCTTGAAAGAAATTGGTTAGGTTTAGTTTGAAAAGGCAAGTTGAGCCCTAAATATATGTACCCGTTGCGGTATCGAGGAAGATAGATAAAGTGCTCATGAGTTAGCATTGTCATTACAGTTGCAGACATTCATAATGTGTTCTGCATGTCATTATTAAAGTGATATATTCTTGATTCGAACCAAGCCATTGAGTAGGAGCCAATGGGCTCTCATCGAAATTGTTCTACGTGGAATGATCGACCCAGAACCTAGGTCATTATGAGCGAATCCTTAGGAATGAATTTATATCTATAGTGAGTATGCTTTGAATAAATACTCGAGTAGAAGAGTCTACTTGGGAGTTACAGTCAGATATGCTTGACAAATATCCTCACTTGTTTGGTTAAAAATTAGATTCTGAGGACATAATCTTTTTAAGGGGGGCAGATTATAACGACTCGTACATTTTAATATTGTTTAAATATATAATTATTAAATAATTACATAAACAAAATAGGTGTATGGGTTCAGTCAGCTGGATATTAAATTGTTATTACTTATATATAATTATTGGTGTTCGAGGATGATTTGGGTAATTAGTTGTGAAGTTGTGTTGTTTTGTTTTTGTATTTAAAGGTGATTCTATTCAAGAATTATTTCCATAAATACCTGAATTATCCCTAAAATCATTTTTATGGCTTCATAATTTTATTAATTATTTTTAGGAGTTTTTAAAACTGAGAAATCAATATTTCATCAATTATTTAGCCATATATGATTTTCTGATTATAATTATTTGTTAAATCTGTATTTAATTCCAATTTTTTTTAAAAATTATGAAATTTATATTTTATTAAGTTTGGAATATTTGGAGAATTTTAAAATTATTTTGGTAATTTTGGGATAAATTTTACCTGCACGTTGTATCATTTATTCGTTAAAAAGAGGAATAAATTGTGTTTCAAAAATTATTTTAAAATTTCGAAAATCCTATTTTTATTAACTTTTAATTTTTTGTGATATGTTATAAAATATTTTATTAAGGTTCGAGTTTTAAGTATCTGTGAATTGTTCATTAAATAATTAAATTACGGGTCTGATAAAATTTTATTGCGAAGTTTATATGAATAATAAAAAAAAAGGGGCATGGGTTTTGATAACCGGGTTTTACCCGTCCTTCCCCTTCTCTGTTCATTGTTTCTCTCGACCCATCTCTCCTTCTTCTCAAATCTCTCATCTCGATTCCACTCTCTTTCTTTCAGCAAATCTCTTCTCTCTTCTCTGTTATCATCTCCCTGTTTTTTCTCTCTTCTCCGGTGAGTTCACTATTTGTTTTCTTGTTTCTTTTTCATCGCCGTCTTCGCCGCTCCGGGGAAATGGTGGCGCATATGTCATCCCCTGCGTGCGTGTGTATCGTGTTGGTGTATGTATATTTATCCGCATATGTGTGAGTCCTGATGTGATGCTCCTGTTTTGTACTTCTGTTTTCCGGCGATTTTCGCCGCCCTGCTCCTCTGTTCGGCATGTACCTTGTGGTCTTGGTGTTTGGGTGTATGTGCGCCCCTGTGTCACTGTTCCCTTTATTTTTTCGGTTTGGTGCAATGTTTTCCGGTTGCCCTGTTCGGTGATACACGCGTGTGCTTGTGTTGTTCGAATTGATGGTTCTTTTTGTTGTTCTGAACTTCTGATATTATTATTTTATTAATTCTGTAGGATCTGGTTGATAATTGTTTCGTGACATAAATAAACTGCATGGAATTATAACATTTAATCAATGAATATTCGCGTTGGAAACCCAATTTATACGGGTACCCGCAAATTTTTTCCGTCGTCGACAATGAGCCTCAGCAAGCCGACCGTGGACTATGATGAATATTCTGAGTCCTACAATTTAAAATACAAAATACGATTTAAAATGTAAATTACGAATAAAATTATAAAATACGAGTTAAGATATAAAAATGCGGATAATAACGAATAATAAGTGTATTTAATTGATGTTTGTGAATTTGCGAATTTTCAGTGTTGGACTGGAATCGGTGGTTGGAAATTGTATTGTGGTTGGTTTGAATTGGTTGAGATTGATTTGATGTCTGGACATTCGACGGGTTAGCCGATAATCAAAGGAGGTGCTGCCCGATTTTCGGAAAATTAAATTACGGGAATACGAGGTCGTACCCAATGACTATCAGAATGTTGATCAGTTATATTAACGTACCTTATACGAAATTTGATTATGTGTTGTGATGAAATACTTTACAAAAATTGAGAACCCTAGTTTCATAAAAGGATAAATATACTTCTTTTCTAAAAACGCACACCAAACCGACTTTCGAAGACGTGAACCCTAATTGATACGTGTATTAATATATGATGTATGTTACGAGTCGAGTTTTGTTAACGTTCGGGTATATAATTAGCGAGGATATGTCAAACATAATCGAAGGTCTAAGTTAGGGTGTTTCGACTTTGTAGGTGCTAGTCGAAAAGCCCAAGAGTTGGCGTTGGATAGCCTAGTGGACAGTCGATGAGCTTAGTATGGTTCCAATCGAAGGAACTTAGTGTTGAAGTCGAATCCAGGGTAATCTAGTGGTTAGGTGATAAAGCCTGAGTGTTCGTGTCGGCTCAAGGTCAATCGGTAATGTTTGTAAGGCTCTGCAAGGCAAGTAACCGTGAACAAATCTTTTACGGTTCGGTATATATGAATAATTGTGGATTTAAATTACGTACTGGAACAGAACAATTTAAGTTACGCATCCCCTAGGTTTCAAATTGTTGTTAACTTGTGTTTTTGGGGGAAAAGTGACTTTTGAAATACCTATCTCTAAGTTTTGAATAAAATGAAATTTTTTTAAAAAATGTACTGTGTTATAATTGTTTTGACAAGAGATAGGTAAGTGGTTTGGAAAACTTGATAAAAATGATCAGATAATTGGATGAGTGTCCGCAGAAGGCCCATTAGGGCCTGGAAGTTAGCGTAAGAGGCGAAGTGGTTACGCACCCTATTATAACCACCAGCCCAGCGTGATAAAGACCTAGCTAGTCTCTGAGTTCTGGAACAAGTTTCATAGGATAGCCTCATCAGCTGTCTCACCAGGGATCATCTAATACTTTTATATCTGAGCAAGTGATTTTGTGGTTCCCGGAGAGGAACAAATTTTATAGGTCCTGTGATGGGATAAGTTTTATTGTTCCCGTAACTGAACAAATGGTTTTATGGGTCCTGCGATGGGACGGAAGATTTGAAAATGAAAGAAGCATGCTAAAATTGAAATTGATATTTATGCACAGCACACAACTAATGATTAGGTTTTACAGAGCATGCTAGTTTTGATATCCAGTTCATACATGTTTTACTTGTTTTCTAGCAAGTTATGATTTCTGTTCCTATTATTGTTTATCATAAACTATTTTTTATTATTATTCATATAGTGGTGATGCTGAGCAATCTAATGCTCACCCTTGCAAAATGTTTTATATGTGTGTATTGCAGATGCCTAGGGGATTTTCCCGTGGTGGTCAGGACAGAGTTCAAGTTCCTTCCGTGTCAGGCTCCTCTGAGGTAGTTGTGTTGGACCAAAGTGGGTCTGTCTAGTTGTTGTACAAAGATAGTATTGTCAGGATTGTCTTTAGTAAGTTGGTTTTGTGATGGTTGTAACCTAAGTCATACTTAAACCTGGAAAAGATCTTGGAAAAAGGGGTTGTGTTTATATAATAATGTTGAGTTGGATTATATTAAGTTGTTATTGTTGTTATTCATGACGTGAACTCCTAACCCCGGGGTTGAGGCCGTTACAGTTGGTTTCAGAGCTACATGTATGAGTCCCTGATTTAGGTTATGAATAGAGTTAGAAGAGTGCAAGAAGGTTTATTCTATATAGATATGAGTCAGCAACTCATCCAGACGAGTGAGTCTGTGAGTTTAGTCAAGGGTTCGAAGACGTAACCCTGATGTCTGTTGGGGATTGGCTGGAACTGCCCTAGATTTAAGTAAGTCTCCCTTATATATAGGTATCATTGGCAATGTCTAGTTGAGGTTTCTAGTTTCTTTCCTCCAGCAAGCGAAACTGACCATGAAAGTTCAGGTGGAAGGGTAATAGTCAGCGGCTGTCACGACAGCCGAGTCTCATAGTGAATAAGGATCAATATTGAGGTTTATACCTTGAACCCTTATATTTCTTTCCTCGGAGGTTCTATCGGTTGATTGGGGCAAACAATACATATGAATTGACTATTTGTCTGTGTGGCAAAGGGTCTGGTGGGACGTCGCCAAATTATGTGTTGTAAACTGTATGGTACTAAGACTGGCCATCTTATGTACTTGTATGGTTGCTCCCAGTCATATCCGCATTTACAACACAGTTTACAGTAATAATTATTTGTAAAATAAAAATACAGTTTATTTGTTTTTTCTCATCATCTTCATCACCTAGGAGGAAGCTTAAATGAGTTCTTCACTATGACCAGTTTTCCACAAGAAATTAGTAGTTTTAATTGACGAAACAATCTCTTTCTAAAATTTTCACGAAGGCCATTATAATTATTTTCAATTTGCTTGGCTATTACAATACAACTCCATCTCTGAATGCTTCCCATTAGGATATTGCATCATTAATCATCTACATTTGAAAAAAATAAAAGTTAGATCCATATATACTGCAATATATTAATACTTATATATCACTTAAGAAATATATATAAAAACCTGTTCATAAGGAGGATAGTGGGGAATATAGGCATTCCGTTGAGCATTAGGATGGCGGGGAATATTGGCATTTGGTTGAGCGTTCATCATGAGAGCACTACAAGAAATTTGTAATCAGACAATGGTTGACAGACAACGGTTAAAAAACACCGTCATCCTAAAAAATCATACAATGGTGAATTGATTTTGCATAAAAAACAGTGTTGTGTGAGCTCCAGAACAAACAACGGATATCCATCTTTTTTAAACTATTGTACAAGTTGTATCTTCTCATCGAGTAAGACAACGGTTTTTTAAATATAGTGTTGTTGTAGATCATTAACACTAAGATTACAAACCGTTGTTACTATGTTAACATATAGGGATATAAGACAACGGTTTTGACATTACATTGTGTAATTCAGACAACGGTTTTTTAAAAGGTTTGTCCTATAAACCATCAAACAATGGAATGAAAACAGTTGTCTGAGGAATTTCAGTGGGTACCATGTATTGAGGTGGCAGCATGTGATAGGTGGTAAATCATGCACAAGGATTGCTGAGGTGGCGAAATGAAAGCCCTTCATTGATATGAGATTTGATATCGGTCGTTAGATCGAAAAATAACTGATATTCTTATATAATGGTTTTATGTTAAAACAAAAGTCTTGTCTTAGTTGGTCTCATATAAGCTTTTAGATATTATGTTGTGTAATTCATACAACAGTTTGTAGAATGGTTGTCTTAGATACCTTCATACAAAGGAATAAAATAGTTTTCTGAAATAGTTATTTTATAATTTTAATGGGCACCACCTGATGAGGTGGCACCCGATGATAGGTTGTAAACATTTTACTCGGATTGCCGAAGTGTCGGAATGACAGCCCTTGATTGAAATGAGACTAGATATTAGCCGTTAGATTGGCCATTAGATTGAAAAAAGCCGATACGCTTACACAACGGTTTTTTAATAAAAAAAACATTGTCTTAGTTTATATTAACACAATGGTGTTTAAAGAAAACCATTGTAAAAGTATTACTTTATAAAATTAGATTCCCGGTTAACAAGTTAAATTTCTAAATGATTTTTTTAACGATCCAACCGTACGGATGTTAAGATATATCAATTTTAGTCATATAAAAAAATTATTAAAAATTTTGAAATTCATCTTCCATATCAGGATTAGATAAAAATCTAGTAAAAGTACAACTCCCGACAACGAGACTCATTCCCGATTTATAAGATTAATTTTTAAAATAATTTTTTCGACGATCCAACTGTACAGATGTTAAGATATATTAATTTTAGTCATATGAAAAAATTATTAACAAATTTGAAATTCATCTTGCATGTCAAGATAAGAAAAATCCAATAAAAGTACCACTCCACACAACGAGACTCATTCCCAATTTACAAGATTATTTTTTATATTGATTTTTTCGACGATCCAACCCTACGGAATTTAAGATATATCAATTTTAGTCAAAGGAAAAAATTATTAACAAATTTGAAATTCATCTTGCATGTCAGGATTAGAAAAATCCAGTAAAAGTACCACTCCAAGCAACGATGCTCGTTCCCGATTTACAAGATTAATTTTTAAAATGATTTTTATGACGATCCATCCGTACGTATGTTAAGATATATCAATTTTAGTCATATGAAAAAAGTTTGAAATTCATCTTGCATAACAAAATTCGAAAAATCCAGTAAAATTCCACTTTAAACAACGAGACTCGTTCCCGATTTACAAGATTAATTTTTAAAATGATTTTTTCAATAACCAACCATAGGGATGTTAAGATATATCAATTTTAGTGATATGAAAAAATTATTAAAAAATTGAAATTCATCTTGCTTATCAGGATTTGAAAAATCGAGTAAAAGTACCACTCCAAAAAATGAGACTTGCTCCTGATTTACGAGATTACTTTTTAAAATTATTTTTTGGAAGATCCAACCATACAGATGTTAAGATATATCAATTTTAGTCATATGAAAAAATTATTAATAATTCATCTTGTATGTCAGGATTAAAAAATCCGGTAAAAGTACCACTCTAGACAACGAGACTCATTCCCGATTTACAAATTAATTTTTAAATTGATTTTTTGATGATCTAACCATACAGATGTTTAGATATATCAATTTTAGTCATATGAAAAAACTATTAAAAAATTTGCTATTCATCTTGCATATCAGGATTTAAAAAATCCAGTAGAAGTACCACTATAAGCAACGAGACTCGTTCCCGATTTACAAGATCAATTTTTAAAATAATTTTTTCGACGATCCATCCATACCGTTGTTAAGATATATCAATTTTAGTCATATTAAAAAATTTAAAATTCATCTTGCATATTAGAATTTGAAAAATCCAGTAAAAGTCCACTCCAAACAACGAGACTCGTTCCTGATTTATATGATTAATTTTTAAAATGATTTTTCAACGATCCAACAGTACGAATGTTAAGATATATCAATTTTAGTGATATAAAATAAAAAATTGAAATTCATCTTGCATATTAGGATTAAAAAAATCCAGTAAAAGTACCACTCCAAACAACCAGACTTGTTCCCGATTTACAAGATTACTTTTTAAAATTATTTTTTGGAAGATCCAACATCTTATTTTAAAAAAAGTAACGCATTATCTTGGCGCTTGCTTACTTATTACTTATTAGGATTTGAGTGAGCGTGAAATCAAATTTTCCTGAAAATATTTAGCGCCAAATAATGGCTCCCTTGCAAAAATTTTAAAGCAAAAGATTATTTTCCTTTTTTAATATTTTAGCCTCTCCGAACTTAAATATAAAATCATTCAACATGTATCTTTAAGGTACCTGCTTGAGGAGTTGAGGAGTTAGCTTTAGGATTTTAAGATTTAGATTTAAGGTAAAAGGTTTTAATAGATATTTAAATATCCTCAGCCAATGGTTCTAACGATGAACACTAACAAAATGCATATATTCCCTGCCATCCTAATGCTCAAGAGAATGGCCATCCTCCTTATCAAGAGGTTTTATATATATTTCTTAAGTGATATATGAGTATTAATATATTGTAGTATGTAGGGATCTAACTTTTATTTTTTTCAAATGTAGATGATTAATAATGCAATATCCTTCATGGGAAGCATTCAAAGATGGAGTTGTATTGCAATATCCAAGCAAATTGAAAATAATTATAATGGTCTTCCTAAAAAATTTAAAAAAAAGATTATTTCATCAATTAAAACAAGTAGTTTTTTGTGGAAAACTGGTGAGAGTGAAGAACTTATTTAATCTTCCTCCTAGGTGATGATGAAGATTATAAAAAATAAATAAGCTTGTATTTTTATTTCATAAATAATTATTACTAAAAGGTTAGCAATATTTAATATCTTTTCTGCTTATGTTCTCAAACTATTGATATATAAATCTATGTAAAATTTCTTTATAATTTTTATAATTGTACTTTGTTAATAATACTATAAGAATACAAATGATGACTAAGGATAAATTTCAACCTTCATCAGCATTTTGAACAAAATTTATTTTCAACCCATCAACCCAAATATTTAGACCTTAACTAAAACTGAATAACAAATGGAGAACATTTTAACATATTTTGACACTTTTAAAAATGATACTAAGTGTTAATACGAGTAATTTTGTCCCACAATAGTCTAAAATACCGTGACATATGTTAACTTTACCAAATTCATATATCTATATTTTTGGGATAAAATTTCTAGAGTTTTAGATTTTAAGATAATATAAGACTCCATTTTGGTCATATATATCTTTAATATTTTCTTAAAATATATATTAACTATTTTGCAAGGTTATAAAAAATATTGGAGGATGAAAAAGGTTTTACAATATAACAAATGGACCAAATTGATATATGGTCCAAGAATAATTACTAATTGGAGTATTAGTATTAACTATTTGGAGTAGAAATATTAACTACTCCATAAAATGATTATTTTTTATCATTGAAAGAAATAGTAAATCATAAAATAATTGAAAAAATTAAAACATATTAAGTAGATATTACAAAATAATTTATCTAAGTAATACTGTTATAGGGAGAATTTCGTTTAACAGTGTTGTGGAGGTTAATGGGCGGAACAAAGATCAAGGACGGTATTTGAGGGCGGAGGAAGGTTGTTTGGTGGTGGCTGAGCTTGTATGTTTACTCCATAAGAAGGAATAGGGTTTGTTATTCTCTGTCAAGTGTCGACTCATGTCTCATACAAGTGCCTACGTACCCTATTTATAGGGATCAAGCCTCACGTAGTTCTTGGGGAACAAGTCATATAGGCTAGGATTAGGACTCTTCAGCCCGTGCAGCCCAAGCCCATGATAGAGTCAGGCTTTTAGCCAATTTAGTCACGTAAATCTCAACCGGCTCCACACGCATCCTAAAATCTCGCGGCATCTCCGCAATCCTTCCCGTGATTGTAGGAACAACCCGTGTCGGCCCCGAAATCTAGGAGCAACTAAATCATCTATGAGTTACTTTCCATATCAAACATAAAGTCCTCTAATACGGGCCAGCCTGGCGGCCTCGGCCCGCACCGCCTTCATTTTTAATTAATAAATACAATATTATCTTTAACTCCATTAGATGTGAGCTCATGGGCTCAGCCCGCATATGGGCAACCGAGCCTAGCTCGAGTACTGTCACTTGAGCCCTCCTCACATGAAGTCACTTGAGCCCACTTCACATATGAGAGCCCAATCGGCAAGTATGAGCCTACCTTACGGGTGTGACCCATCTCGTATGTCACGAGCCCAGCTCGCATGTCATGAGCCCAGCTCGCATGTCATGAGCCCAACTCGTATGTCATGAACCCAGCTCGCATGTCATAAATCCAAGTCACATTGGTCCATGATTCTAGCCCACACATGATAGTCCAGCCATTCAATGCACCTAAAGGGACCTGTTTAGGGCCCATGACCGAAAGCGGGCATAACAACTACCCCCCAAAATTCCTGGTCGAATCTTGAGGCTAGGAATTTTCCAACAATAGCTTTTCATGGCCTCGTAGGTGCGAGCCCACCAGGCCGCACCAAATCGCCTCGCCTACCTTGCCTCGCACGCCTTATATTTAATATTCATTTTGACAGTCGTTGGATAGCTGGCGTGGGGATCCGTGTCATCATCTGAGATGGTGACACGTGTCGCCTCCCCTTTCTCTCTCCTATCCCCTATAAATATGTGAGATTTGAATTCATTTCTCACATTTCCAAAAACACTTCCTGAATTGCTGCTTAATTTGCTCAAGGATCTACCATGGCGAAGATTATCATCTCCACAAGAACCGTCTACCGGCGGCGATATTCTCCGGGACCAGATTCATCAAGATCTTCATACACCTCTCCCACAGGTACTCTTCGATTCGAGCCCACTTAAATTTATATCTAGTCATTGAACTCGAGCACATACCACTTGTTTGATGCGAGCTCACACATACTCACAACATGCGATGCGAGCCCACTCATTTTCTTGTAACTCTATGTGATCACACACAATCACGATATGCGATGCGAGCCCGTCTGTTCATTTAGATACTTAGGTGTGATCCCGTGTGAGATAAGAGGACACTTAGGTGCGACCCCATACTTGTTTTTATTTTCTTTTTAGGGCCACACACAAATTTTCACCATCTTTTACAGATGTCGAGTGCGTCTTCAGCCCGTTCCTATTGATCATCTCGCTCCTCCTCGATCCCGGCTTGCACCTCCGCCAGCCCAGTTCATTCTTCAGCCACTCCGTCTCCATTAAACCAATATCCTCCTGAGCAGCGAGGCTCAAAGGACTTCCAACGCAAGCTGACTTCTCTTTCTAGTCGTCTTAGCCAACCCATCTCTCTTGCCTCAGCTATCACCCCTCAAGGGGCTTTGAACATTGCCAGAGTTGAGAACTTGATACGAGCCGCGGGATCTGGCTCGCTGGATATTCACCTTGACCCTAATCCTGAAGATTACACCAGGGAGAAGAATATGTATGATTGGAGAAACAGGCCCGTGGACCTCTCCAAAATACCAGCCTCCCTCGGGGTGGAGGAACTTTTTAACCGCAAGCCCGCTCCTCTGGACAAAGAACGAGCTGAGGAGATTTTAAGAGAAATGGCTGAAGAGAGGGCAGCCCGTTTGAGGCAAGCAGTAACTAACAAACTCGACCCCATTCACCGTGACTCAAAGTCTACTGACAGCGATCTGGGGAGTGCGTACTATGACACTAGGAGTAAAGGAAAAGAGCCCGTAGCTACTGAATACCCCATTTTAGGGCTCGAGGGTGAAGGGGACGGCTCACACTGGTCCTATGACTCTCCTCAGAGTGAGGAGGTGGCAGATGTTACAAGTCAATACAAGATTTGTAACTATAACTACATCCCCGCGGCCTCTCCTCAGCCTTATATGCCTCCTGCCCAGCCCGAGCTGGAGGGTGAAATTGTTTTTAAGAGGCAGATCATTCCTGATGGGGAGGACATCTCGACTGTCAACGAGGAGGTTAAGGTGCTCGCTTGCCGCGACCTGTCTACCTCGTTGACTCAGAAACATCTGGCCGAGCATATTGAGCAGTTCCAGCTCGAGGGCCATGTTGTCTTGCCCCTGCCTCATATGAGGTGCTACATATTTAACCATCCAGAGAATGGAGGCAGGATGCCTCGCATGGTCTTGTCTACCTTTCTTCTGAGGCTAGACATCTCCTCTCCTCTTCATCCCTTCATCAAGGATGCCTGCGAGTACTACCAGCTCGCACCTCTGCAGATTAACCCGAATGGATACCGGACTGCCCTTGCCTTGTATATCATGTACAACAAATATGGGTTTCCTCCTCTAACAGCGAGGCAGCTGAGCTACTTCCTTAATCTAAAGCATTCTCCTAATGACTTTGGATATTTCTACTTCTCTGTCTGGCCGTGTTTCAACAAGAAGAATCTCATTCACAACGGGCCGAGCAACTCAGGGAAGTGGAAGAGCCCCTATTTCTACATCCACGAGGTGCCTCGAGTCCAGACTCATTTTTAGTACAATCCATGTAAGTCTTCCCTGGCCGCTCTCATTTTTTTTCTACCATAATTCCTTCTTTTAACAAGAAATGTTTTTTTATCTCCAGCCACCCGCCTCGCACTGTCCTTGTGGGACAAGAAAAAATAAATGCAGATAGCTTGCTAGATCTTCCTAAGGAAAACAGGGATATTCGAAAGCTCATAACGACCTCGAACCTGGTCGCGTGTGGGTTTTTGAAAGAAGGAGTGAGGCTGACTCCTCAAAAGAAGAAATCTAAGAAGAGAGCCAGAAAGGGTAAGAATATCGGGCTCGCATGTGCGGGTCTGTCTACTCGCGTGCGCGAGCTCGTGGGCTCACGTGTTTACACTTCCTGCATGCATCACTCCACATTGCACCTTAATTTTTCGCATTTTTTTTAACCTGTTCGCATTACTTCTTTGCATTGCATCTCCCTGTGACTAATCTTTTTCTTCATTGTTTTCTTTTTAAGAAATGGTCATCTCCCCTATCCCCTTCATGGAAGAGGCTGAGTAAGCTGCAACCTCGGGCCCAGTTCATCCCGCGGCTGCGACTACAGTGGCTCGCTCTCAAGCTAACCCTCCGGCCTGCATGACTACTTTGATTGAGCATCTCAGGGGCTCGGGGCCTTCTCCTCGGCTAAAAAGGCACAGAGGCCGTAAAGAGGGAAAAACTGGCGAGCCCGACCCAAAAAAGACTGTTCCATCTGATGCTCCTCTTCCCACCTCTTCTTCTGCAAGCATGGTTGCGACCACATTCGGCCGGCTCGCTCAAGGTCACATCAGCGAGCAGGATGTAAAGGGTTGGTCTTCTTCTGCTCTCGAGGTCAACCAGGATGCACTGTCTCGAGCTGCGGCCGAAGTTTACTATCGTCAGCTGTCTAAGGCTCGAGAGATGCGAGCCCTCAGCCAGACCAACACAATGCTCGAGTCTAAAGTCAAATCCCTTCAGAGTAAGGTCGCTGAGCACGGGCAAGAGAAAGTTACGCTGGTGAACAACTATAATTAGAATATAATTAACCTGAACGCTGCTCACGACAAGGCCTTAAGGGAGCAGAAGGAATCTTATGACCTGGCTGCTAAGGCGTAGAAAAGGAGAAGGATGCCCTCGAGGAGAGGGTGCTCGAGCTGGAGGGATCAGTTTATGCCCTGACCGAGGGTCATGAGGCCGCCCTTGCTGATGCTAGGAACCTGGGGGCCAGGAATTTATGAAAGTCTTAATGAAGAAGGTTCCTGACTTCGATTGGGCGGCTCTGGGTGTGAGCACAGCTAGGCATGCTGAGAAACTGAAGCTGGAAATGGAGCGGGACGCCCAGATTGCCGAGGAGGCCCGACTCGCAGCTGAGCAGGCCGGGGTCGTGGCTGATGAAGCTCAAGAGAAAGAGGCTGAAAACCCTTAGACTTAATTTTATCTTGAAACTAAACTTTTTACTGGGTAGGCGGGCATCTTCTTTGCTTCGTGTTTGTATTTAAAGTATTCTGCCTCGGGGCCTAACTTATTTAACTTTTGTTTATATCAAATTTTTAAGTCTTGTGTGCCCGTACTCATCTTTACTGTGCTAGCCAGTTTCCTTACATTTGTGTAAACTTATCATGCCTCTACTGACGAAGAGTTATCATAACCCTGGCCGCGTATGGCGAATATTACACCTTCACAGCGAGCCTAGTTAATCAACTCGTATTTATATTCAATTAAAAACCAGGCCTTATTACTAACTCACAGGTGCTGTAAGTGTGCTCGTATTAGCGGGTCGGGCCTAGGAGCTCGCATTTTGTTCATGTGTCTGCTCCTCGCATTATGCGACCCTAGCTATGTTTGATGGAGGGCTGGGCTCCCTGGGTCGTATTTGTGATCCTGCGAGCCGGAGTATGGGCTCGCATCACAGGCCTATACTTTTTTTATCCTCAGCTTTTATCTACTATGTGCTCATATCTTTCAAAGCGGGCCATATCCCAACTCGTTTCTGGTACTCGTTATCAAGCGGGCCGGGGCCCGGCCTGATTTGTGACTTTAACATGTTAATAAAAAAACCGTTCTATCCTCGCATGGGTTCCCAAGGATGGGCTCCCCTGCTGGGTATTTAATCTATTAACAAAAGTTAAAATATCAAGTGCACAAATAGAGATCAATCGTTTATTCATAGATAGTGGGAAGTGAAAGGAGTACATGCTTGTGGTCTCAAGGAGGCACCTATATGGCACTACCCCCCGAGACTTAGGAATATTTTAAGATTATACTAAGTCTGAAAATAATAATATTATTGATAATACTTGCGAAGGTGTTCCGCGTTCCAGGCTATCAGGATCAACTTGTCTTGCATATCATTGAGGTGGTAGGTTCCCTCCCAGAGCACCGACTTTATCTTTTAAGGGCCTTCCCAATTCGCTCCAAAGACTCCGTGATTCACCACCTTGGTGTTTGGCATGACCCGGCGCAGAACCAAATCTCCCACCTTGAAAGTTCGGGCTCGAACCTTACTGTTGTAATGCCTAGCTGTCCTCTGCTGATATGCCGCTATCCTGATCTGAGCATCTTCTCGAGTTTCTTCGATCATGTCAAAATAGAGCCGATGATTGACCTCGTTTGCCTCTGAGTCATAGTTGTCCCTTTGAAAAGATCCTGCTCCCACTTCAACGGGCACCATATCTTCACACCCAGACACCAGAGAGAAAGGGGTCTCTCCGGTTGTGGTTCGGGGTATAGTGTTGTAAGACCATAGGACCTGGGCGAGCTCCTCTGGCCATGCTTCTTTCTTCTCTTCAAGCTTTGCCTTTAAGGTATGCTTAATGATTTTATTAACAGCCTCCATCTGCCTGTTACTCTGGGGGTGGCAGCCTGCGCTAAAGCTCTTCTGAATCCCCAGCTGCTCACAAAACTCTCGCATTTCCTTGCTATCAAATTGTTTCCCATTGTCAGATATCAGCTTGTAATGGATGCCATAGCGACACACAATAACCCTGTGTACAAACTCCCTGAGCTTTTTTGATGTGATGGTGGCTAGGGGCTCGGCCTCTGCCCACTTAGTGAAATAGTCTACCATAACCACCACATACTTGACGCCTCCCCTGGCCTTCCGGAGTTCCCCAATCAGATCAATTCCCCGCATGGAGAAGGGCCAGGGGCTCATGAGGGATGTGAGAGAGGCCACGGGGCTGTTGTAATAATTGGCATATCGCTGACACTTATCACAAGCTCGGGAGAATTCAAAGGCATCTTTTTTCAGCTTTGGCCTGTAGTAGCCCTGACGGAGGATTTTCTGGGCTAGAGAGCTACCCCCGAGTGATTACCAAAAATGCCCTCGTGTACTTCCCTTAGGATGTAGTTGCATTCATCCCCATCTTGCATTTGAAGAGAGGCACACTGAACCCTCTTCTGTATAGAATCCCATCGTATATCACATAGCGGGCTGCTTTGTATTTTATCCTCCTTGTCTCATTCTTTTCGTCCGGAAGTGAACCTTTTTTTATGTATGCTAGAATAGGTGTCATTCACGTGGGGTCGAGCTCATTACTGAGGCTGCCCACCTCGTGCTCGGGCACACTAGGTTGCCTCTGTATATCAAGGGGCACGGTCCCTAGTAAAGTGGTCTCGCGGTGTGAGCCGAGCTTATCCACCTCGTCTGCGCCATCATTCTGCCCACGCGGGATTTGTTCCAGCCTCACCTCGTTGAACCTCGCGATTATCCTCTGTGCACACTTCAGGTAAAGCTCTGTTCTCGGCCCCTTAGCTTGATACCCTCCGTTTATCTGATAGACCACAATCATGGAGTCACCAAACACATTTAAATTCTCCACCTTCATTTCCAAAGCTAGCTTGAGACCGTTGATCAGGGCCTCATATTCAACATCATTGTTGGTTGCATGAAAGGCCAAATGGGTCGCACGTCTGATCTTGTGCTCCTCTGGGCTGATTAGCTCAATTCCAGCTCCTGCTCCATCACCATTAGAGGCTTCATCCACAAATAGGCTCCACCATGGGGCACTATTTTGGCTCTACAACCCAACTTCCTCTATTCTAGGTATGACCACAAGGGCTCCCGGCTCCACTTCCTCATATGGAGGAAATTCTAGCACAAAACTGGCCACGGCTTGACCTTTGATTGCGGTCCTTGGCTTATAATCCACTTCGAATTGGCCGAGCTCCACCGTCCATTTCAAAATTTGACCAGAAGACTCTGGTTTGTGCATCACTTGTCTGAGGGGGTAGGAGGTTCGCACCTCTATCTTGTGTGCCTGAAAATAGGGCCTGAGTTTTCGGGCGGCCAGGATCAGAGCATATGCTAGCTTTTCGAGGCTTGTGTATCGAGTCTCGGCATCGGCTAGCCTTTTACTCACATAATATACCTGGAGCTCGACACCTTCCTCCTCTCGGACTAATACCGCTATTATTGCAAAGTTGGAGACAGCCAATTATAAGATCAAAGTTTCTCCTGCCTTTCGGTTGGACAACATTGGAGGGCTGCTGAGATGCCTCTTTATGTTCTGAAAGGCTTCCTCACATTCTTCTTTCCACTTAAAATTCCTCCCCACTCCTTTAATTGCTTTGAAGAACTCTTGGCATTTATCGGAGGATTTTAAGACGAAGCGGTTTAAGGCAGCCACTCGTCCCGTTAAGCTTTGAACATCCTTCATCCGTCGAGGGGATCTCATCTCGAGTAGGGCTCGTATCTTGGCTGGGTTGTCCTCAATGCCTCTATGGTTGACAATGAATCCCAAAAACTTCCCCGATTCGACCCCAAACACACATTTCTGGGGTTAAGCTTCATTTTGTACTCCCTTAGGATCTGGAACATTTCTGCTAGGTGGCGGACATGATCCCTCGCTTCTTTCGACTTCACCAGCATGTCATCTATATAGGCCTCCATAGTCTTCCCCAACTGATGTTTGAACATCTTATTCACCAGCCTCTGATAGGTTGCCCCTGCATTAAAGAGTCCAAAGGGCATCTCGATGTAACAGTAGAGGCCCCGATCAGTAATAAAGGAGGCGTGCTCCTGATCTGGCCCATACATGGGGATTTGGTTATATCCCGAATAAGCATCCATAAAGCTAAGCAATGCATGCCAAGCCGTGGAATCAACCAGCTCGTCGATTCGGGGTAGAGGAAAGATGTCCTTCGGGCAAGCTTTGTTCAGGTCGGTGAAGTCTACACATGTCCACCACTTGCCATTTGGCTTCTTAACAAGCACGGTGTTGGCCAGCCACATGGGGTAGAAGACTTCTCTAACAAGTCCTGCCTCCATTAATCTTTCCACTTCTTCTCTGAGGGCCTCTGTCCTCTCTCCACTAATCGGCCGTCTCTTCTGCCTAACTCCCTTCTTTTTAGGGTCTAAATTGAGCAGGTGGCACATGACATTTTGGTCAATCCCTATCATATCAGAGTGTGACCATGCAAAGACATCCAAATTCTCCCTAAGGAAGCGGGCTAGATCCTCTCTCAAGTCAGGACTTCGGTTAGAGTCTATTCTGAGTATCTTGGAGAGATCATTTGGGTCTACCAAAATCGGGATTGTGTCCTCTACGGCCCGAGCCCTCTCGACCATTGGGGTCATTCTCGGGTCTAAATCTGCTCGAGCCTCGCTAGATTTTCCCATTTCCGCGATTGTCAAACCTTCCGTATCCTCGAGCTCGGGCTGGTAAGCTCGGCCTTGATTTATCAAGCGTTCAGAGGTCGCAGTTACAGTGCGAGTGATTCCGTTGGGCAGGTCCATAGTTATTGTTATTTTTTCGCGTGCCCACTTCCCTCTCCTAAGTCTTGCAGCGATTTGTTCTGGGCTCTCCTCTTCATCACTTACTTCTTCCACAATCCCCTCCTGCATCAAAATGATGGGCTGAGAGGCTTCCATTAGCAAGGCCCCTGGGCGCGGTTCCACCTGAATCCCCATGTGCTCGAAGTAGTTCTCGGGCAACTCCTCAATTGAAATCAAATTAAAAGTTTTGTGGCCCTCGGGACGTATTCTTTTCCTGCCTTCTGCATCTTCCATGGGGACGTCACACTCACCTACTTCAGCTATCTCCCTTGAGGCATTCCCTGACTCGGCTGCCCTGAGTGCCTGGTTATAACAGACCCTTGATTCATATTGACAGCTTTTCAAGAAGCTGTCCCCCATAAGGGTTGGGAATTTCACCGTCATGTGGTGGATTGAGGTCACCATCCTCATTGCCCTCATAAGGGGTCTTCCCACTATAACGTTGTAGGCACAAGGCTGATCTACTACCGTAAATGTAGCGACTTGGGTGGCCACATAAGGCTCTTCTCCTATGGTCACTGGGAGCCGAATTGTCCCTTTCACCCCGATCGAGTTTCCCGTGAACCCGTACAAGTGTCCCCCTGTTGAGGTTAGCTCCCTATCCAGCAGTCCTAGCTTCTTGTATGCATCATAAGTTACCACAACAGCTGAGCTCCCGGTATCCACCATTGCCCGGTGAACATTCACCGTACCAATCTTCATTTTTATGACTAAGGCATCTGTATGAGGGTAATGTACCCATGTGGCATCGCTCTCCCTAAACACGATATCATCAGCCTCCCTTTTAAAGAGCTCTAGGGTTTGGCTCAAATGGTTGATGTTGGTGAGGGGCTTGTCCTTTGCTTTTTGGGCATACCTATCCATCACCTTCCGGCTGGCTCCACCAATGTGAGACCCGCCTAGAATGATGTGAATGCTTCCGGCCCGAGTTATCCTCTCTTTATCTTCTGTGGGTGGAGGAGGGACGGTATGATAATCAGTTCTGTAGGCTTCCCTTGTCTTATCAATGTCTCAATTTCGTCCTTCAATTGTCTGCAATCAGCTGTATCATGCCCCGTGGCCTCATGGTACGCACAATACTTCAAAGTATCCCTCTTATTATAGTCTGTGAGAGGGGTTGCCTTTCTGAATATCCCCTTCCCAGCATATATAGCATATATGTAGTCAATAGAGGCTATCAGAGGGGTGTGTGTCTATCATTTGCTCGTATAAGGTTTCCCCGAATCTTTAGTTGTTTATTTACCTCGGGCGGACTTTTTGGGGCTTGAACTACGCCGATATGTCTTCCTTCTCTCGTCAGGGCTCGAGGATCGGTCCCTCTTATCTCGATAGCTCTCGCTGATTTTTAGCTCTCTCATCCACTTCTCTACCCTCTTAAAGGGTTCAGCTTGCTCATAGAACTTGGGCAAGGTTCTTCGCTCACTTGCTTGGAGGCTCTTTCAGAATTTTGATCCTTCTTTCAATCTTGCTATCAAGAAATTCTTGATGGTTTCCTCACTAGCCCCCCTCATCTTGGGAACTTCGGCGTTGAATCGACGAAAGTATTCTGCCAGGGGCTCCCCCTCCCTTTTCTTGATGTTGGCTAACGTGGCCACAGGAGGTGAGTAGTGGAGGGTGGACTGAAACTGTCTGACGAACAAGTCCTCCAATTGCCTCCATGTTCTTATGCTAGCCGGTCCCAACTTGGAAAACCATTGCTGGGCACTACCTCTGAGTGATGCCGCGAAGAGTCTATAGCGGGTCATCTCTGGCACCTGATAAACTTCCATCTCTGTGTTAAATTGTATAAGGTATTCCGCCGGGTCGGCCTCGCCGTTGAATAGAAGGTCGGGGTTGTGCTTAAACACCCGAGGTACGGGGGATGATCGGATAGCAGCCGTAAATGGGGAAGGGGCAGCTGAGGTCGAGGGCCCCCTCTTCTCTCGCTCCATATCATCCAAGATCCTTCTTAGGTCCCTTACTCTAACAACTTCTCCTTCTTTGTCACCACCCACGTTACTCGAATGGTGTGAGCCCTGAGGTCGCTCGCGGCGTCCCGCACCCCCGGCTCGCGTTTGGGATCCCTCTTCCCGATTGTCTCTGCGCCTACGTCGCTCCTCTCTTCTGGGTGAGGTGTGTTTACATCTTTCCGGAGGGGTCACTGCCCGTTCTCTTTTCGAGCCTCTCTGATCCACGGGCTCTTTCTCTTCTCTCTTCTTCTTGCAATTTTCTAGTTTGAGCCCGAGGTCGTACTCACTTAGTTTTTTACCCACCCGGACTAGCACGCTAGTCGACCTTGCCTCAGATGAAGCTGGCTTCTGCCCCGATCTCGTAGAGATCTGGCTGCCCCGCTCATCATGGCCTCGGGGTATATCTTCCTCTTCGCGCGATGTTTCTTTCTTTTGCTTGGTCTCGGCTGCCACATCATCAAAATCGTGGATCAGCTTCTTCTGAGGACCTTTGCCCTTCCAGCTACGCTGAGAGACCTTGAGGCGGCGCGCCTTACGCTTGACGTTCTGGACTGAACTTCTTTCTACCCTTGACATTCGGGCGTTGATCTGATTCATCTGATCGGCTAGCCCTTCGAGATACGTCATGACCTCCTACCCGTTCACGGTTGCAATTGGTGGTGGTGGCGCCTGATTTTCTGTGGGCGTGTGTTCGACCTCGTTATGGTCCTTCTTCTTGCCTCCGCTTCCTGGTGTCGCCGCTTGTTTGCTTTCTTTGGTTATCTTTCTCCCTAAGATGAATTATGCCCTCCTTCTAGCGCCAATTGTTATAGGGAGAATTTCGTATAACAGTGTTGTGAAGGTTAATGGGTGGAACAAAGATCAAGGACGGTATTTGAGGGCGGAGGAAGGTTGTTTGGTGGTGGCTGAGCTTGTATGTTGACTCCTTAAGAAAGAATAGTGTTTGTTATTGTCTGTCAAGTGTCGACTAATGTCTCATACAAGTGCCTACGTACCCTATTTATAGGGATCAAGCCTCACGTAGTTCTTGGGGAACAAGTCACATAGGTTAGGATTAGGACTCTTCAGCTCGTGCAGCCCAAGCACATGATAGAGTCAGGCCTTCAACCAATTTAGTCACGTAAATCTCAACCGGTTCCACACGCTTCCTACAATCTCGAAGCATCTCCGCAATCCTTCCCGTGATTGTAGGAACAACCCGTGTCGGCCCCGAAATCTACGAGCAACTCAATCATCTATGAGTTACTTTCCATATCAAACACAAAGTCCTCTAATGCGGGCCGGCCTGGCGGCCTCGGCCCGCACCGCCTTCATTTTTAATTAATAAATATAATATTATCTTTAACTCCACTAGATGTGAGCTCATAGGCTCAGCCCGCGTGTGGGCAACCGAGCCCAGCTCGAGTACTGTCACTTGAGCCCTCCTCACATGAAGTCACTTGACCCCACTTCACATATGAGAGCCCAATCAGCAAGTATGAGCCTACCTTACGGGCGTGACCCAGCTCGTATGTCACGAGCCCAGCTCGCATGTAATGAGCCCAGCTCGCATGTCATGAACCCAAGTCACATTGGTCCATGATTCTAGCCCACACATGATAGTCCAGCCATTCAATGCACCTAAAGGGACCTGTTTAGGGCCCATGACTGAAAGCGGGCATAACAAATACTATAAGTTAAGGTTTGAAACTAATGTTTGGGGTTATTAATAAAAGGAGTTAGTGAAAATGATTTTTTAACCATCTAACATTATGATGTTGTCTTGATAAAAAAATAAAAATTTCTTATTTATTAACTACCCATCCATTATGGTTTTTACCATCAAAAGTTGTTTACATCCCATTAGAAATAATATAAAACACATTTTTTATATATTGCAAACAATAATTTGTAAGACTAATTGGTAAACTCAAAATCATTATGGTATATATTGTGATCGTACTTGATTTTGAAATTTATGGGCTTACAAGATTTTCAATTGTCATACTAAACTTATAATAAGCACATATTTAACAAACCTCTAATAAGTATAAAATGTATTAAAAGTGAATATGCTTTTATTATTGTTATGTAAAAAGGTTGTTAACAAGTATATTATCTTACATGAAACTCCAATGCAAAGTTTTTGCTTTCCTTACCACAATGAGTTTTAATACATGTGTTAAAAATAATTCATAAAAATTAATGTATAGAAATTAGTATCAATTAAATAACAGAGTTTTTTATGAATATGTTAAAAATAGGGTAGTTAATTTGAAACACAAATTAAAACTTCTATTTCAAATAAATTGGACTAGATTTAACTCATAATATTAACATTGAGATTAGTCAACTATATATATTATCTTACCAATAATAAATATTTTTAACAATTTTTTTTAAAAATGTAATTTTTTACAACCAAGCTCAAATCCAAAAACTACATTACAATCATTAATATGTATGAAATCACATTATTTTTAAATATCTTTAAAAGTATAATATAAATCTTAAGTGACTTGATAATTTTGATCATAATGTGTCTTGTGTTGTACTTATGACCTTATATCATATTTGTTCTAAACCTTTTATATCACAAATATTTTTAATGTAAATAAAAATTATTTTTTGGTATAAGATTAAAATATTTTTTTTATCTCAAACAAATCTTAATAAATTTGGAGTTGAAGAATTTATTACTAATAATACAATCATCACTTTGAAATAGGATTGACCTATTATATTTTTGATGTGGTATAATATTATAAATTTCTAGTTCATCCAAATAAATAAGAAACAACAACTTATTTTAAAAAAAGTAACACATGATCTTGGCGCGTGCTTAGTTATTACTTATTAGAATTTGAGTGATTGTGAAATCAAATTTTCGTGAAAATATTTAGTGCCAAATAATGGCTCCCTTGCAAAAATATTAAAAGCAAAAGATTATTTTCCTTTTTTAATATTTTAGCATCTAGGAACTTAAATATAAAATCATTCAACATGTATCAGTAAGGTACCTGCTTAAGGAGTTAGCTTTAGAGTTTTAAGATTTAGATTTAAGGTAAAAGGTTTTAACAGAGATTCAAATATCCTCCGCCCATGGTTCTAATGATGAACACTAACCAAATGCCTATATTCCACGCCATCCTAATGCTCAAGAGAATGGCCATCCTTCTTATGAACCCGTTTTATATATATTTCTTAAGTGATATATGAGTATTAATATGCAGTATTTATGGATCTACCTTTTATTTTTTTCAAATGTAGATGATTAATGATGCAATATCTTCCATGGGAAGCATTCAAAGATGGAGTTGTATTGCAATAGGCAGGCACATTGAAAATAATTATAATGGTCTTCCTGAAAATTTTAGAAAGAGATTGTTTGGTCAATTAAAATGACTAGTTTCTTGTGAAAAACTGGTTAGAGTGAAGAACTCATTTAATATTCCTCCTAGGTGATGAAGATGATGAGAAAAAACAAATAATCTTGGATTTTTATTTCACAAATAATTATTACAAAAACGTTAGCAATATTTGTTCTCTTTTTTGCTTATGTTCTCAAACTCTTGATATATTAATCTATGTAAAATTTCTTTATAATTTTTAGAATTGTACTTTGTTGATAATACTATAAGAATACAAATGATGGCTAAGGTTAAATTTGAATCTTTATGAACATTTTGAACAAAAATTATTTTCAACCCATCAACCAAAATATTTAGATCTTAACTAAAAGTGAATAATAAATAGAGAACATCTAAACTTATTTTGACACTATTAAAAATGATACTAATTGTTAACACGAGTAATTTTGTCCCACAATAGTCTAAAATATAGTAATGTAAACTCTCCACAAAAACCGTGACATATGTTAACTTTACCAAATTCATATATCTATATTTTAGGGATAGAATTTCTAGAGTTTTAGATTTTAAAATAATATAAGACTCCATTTTTGTTCATATATATCTTTAATATTTTCTTAAAATATATATTAACTATTTTGCAAAGTTATAAAACATATTGGAGGATGAAAAGGGTTTTACTATTTAACAAATTGACCAAATTGATATATGGTCCAAGAATAATTACCAATTGGATTAGAAATATTAACTATTTGGAGTAGAAATATTAACTGCTCAACAAAATGATTATTTTTTTATCATTGAGAGAAATAGTAAATCATAAAATAATTAAAAAAATTTAAACATATTAAGTAGATATTACAAAATAATTTATCTAAGTAATACTATAAGTTACTGTTTGAAACTAATGTTTGGGGTTCTTAATAAAGGAAGTTGGTGAAAATGATTTTTTAACCATCTAACATTATGATGTTGTCTTGATAAAAAAATAAAATTTCCTTATTTATGAACTACCCATAGGGTTTTTGCCATCAGAAGTTGTTTCCATCCCATTCGAAATAATATAAAACACATTTTTTATATATTGCAAACAGTAATTTGTAAGACAAATTGGTAAGCTCAAAATTTTTATGGCATATATTGTGATCCTACTTGATTTTGAAATTTATATGCTTAAAAGATTTTCAATTGTCATACGAAACTTATAATAAGCACATATTTAACAAACCTCTAATAAGTATAATATGTATTAAAAGTGAATATGCTTTTATTACTCTTATGTAAAAAGATTGTTAACAAGTATATAAGCTTACATGAAACTCCAATGCAAAGCTTTTACTTTTCTTACCACAATGAGTATTAATATATGTGTTAAAAATAATTCATAAGAATTAATGTATAGAAATTTATATAAATTAAATAACAGAGTTTTTTAAGAATATGTTAAAAATAGGGTAGTTAATTTTAAACACAAATTAAAACTTCTATTTCAAATAAATTGGACTAGATTTAACTCATAATATTAACATTGAGATTAGTCAACTATATATACTATCTTACCAATAATAAATATTTTTAACAATTTTTTTTAAAATGTATTTTTTTACAACCAAGCTCAAATCAAAGAACTACATTACAATCATTAATATGTATGAAATCACATTACTTTTAAATATCTTTAAAAGTATAATATAAATCTTAAGTGACTTGATAATTTTGATCATAATGTGTCTTGTGTAGTAGTTATGACCTTCTATCATATTTGTTCTAAACCTTTTATATCACAAATATTTTTAATATAAATAAAAATTATTTTTTTGTATAAGATTAAAATAATTTTATTATTTCAAACAAATCTTAATAAATTTGGAGTTTAAAATTAATTACTAATAATACAATCATCACTTTGAAATAAGATTGACCTATTATATTTTTGATGTGGTATAATATTATAAATTTCTAGTTCATCCAAATAATTAAGAAACAACATCTAATTTTAAAAAAAGTAACGCATGAACTTGGCATGTGCTTACTTATTACTTATTATAATTTGAGTGAGCGTGAAATCAAATTTTCCTAAAAATATTTATGGCCAAATAATAGCTCCCTTGCAAAAATTTTGAAGGAAAAGATTATTTTCCTTTTTAATATTTTAGCATCTCCGAACTTAAATATAAAATCGTTCAACATGTATCAGTAAGGTACCTGCTTGAGGAGTTAAGGAGTTAGCTTTAATTTTTAAGATTTAGATTTAAAGTAAAAGGTTTTAATATAGATTCAAATATCCTCCGCCCATGGTTCTAATGATGAACACTAACCAAATGCCTATATTCTCCGTCATCCTCCTTATGAACAGGTTTTATATATATTTCTTAAGTGATATATGAGTATCAATTGTTTATATTTTTTTGGCAAGTGTGCATATTACGTATAGTTCTTTAATTTTTTTTTTATAATTTTGTTTTTCTGAATAAAAATTAAAATATTTAACTTTTATTCAGAAAAAGAAAATTATAAAAATAAGTTATAATATGCACGTTAAAATGTGTGGCAGACACTTTCTGAGAAATATAAACTACTGGAAGGGACGGGGAGTAGTATACATGGATCTAACTTTTATTTTTTTTCAAATGTAGATGATTAATAATGCAGTATCCTCCATGGGAAGCATTTAAATATGGAGTTGTATTACAATATCCAATCAAATTAAAAATAATTATAATGGCCTTCCTAAAAATTTTAAAAAGAGATTATTTCATCAATTAAAACAAGTAGTTTTTTGTGGAAAAGTGGTCAGAGTGAAGAACTTATTTAATCTTTCTCCTAAGTGATGAAGATAATGATAAAAAACAAATAAGCTTGTATTTTTTATTTAACAAATAATTATTACTAAAAGGTTAGCAATATTTAATCTCTTTTCTGCTTATATTCTCTAACTCTTCATATATAAATCTATGTAAAATTTCTTTATAATTTTGATAATTGTATTTTGTTAATAATACTATAAGAATACAAGTGATGACTAAGGTTAAATTTGAACCTTCATGAGCATTTTGAACAAAAATTATTTTCAACCCATCAACCCAAATATTTAGACCTTAACTAAAACTGAATAACAAATGGAGAACATTTTAACATATTTTGACACTTTTAAAAATGATACTAAGTGTTAATACTAGTAATTTTGTCCCACAATAGTCTAAAATATAGTAAGGTAAACTCCCCACTAAAACAGTGACATATGTTAACTTTACCAAATTCATATATCTATATTTTAGGGATAGAATTTCTAGAGTTTTAGATTTTAAAATAATATAAGACTCCATTTTTGGTCATATATATCTTTAATATTTTCTTAAAATATATATTAACTATTTTGCAAAATTATAAAACATATTGGAGGATGAAAAGGGTTTTACAATTTAAGAAATGGACCAAATTGATATATGGTCCAAGAATAATTACTAATTCGAGTACAAATATTAACTATTTGGAGTAGAAATATTAATTGTTCAACACAATGATTATTTTTTCATCGTTGAAAGAGATAGTAAATCATAAAATAATTTAAAAAAATTAAACATATTAAGTACATATTACAAAATAATTAATCTATCTAATACTATAAGTTACAGTTTGAAACTAATGTTTGAGGTTCTTAATAAAGGGAGTTGGTGAAAATGAATTTTTAACCATTTGTCTTGAAAAAAAAATAAAAATTTCCTTCTTTATTAACTACCCATCCATTAAGGTTTTTACCATCAAAAGTTGTTTCTATCACATAAGAAATAATATAAAACACATTTTTAATATATTGCAAACAATAATTTGCAAGACTAATAGGTAAGCTCAAAATCTTTATGACATATATTGTGACAGTCCTTGATTTTGAAATTTATGTGCTTAAAAGATTTTCAATTGTCATACTAAACTTATAATAAGCACATATTTTACAAACCTCTAATAAGTATAATATGTATTAAAAGTGCATATGCTTTTATTATTGTTATGTAAAAAGGTTGTTAACAAGTATATTATCTTACATGAAACTCCAATTCAAAGTTCTTGCTTTCCTTACCACAATGAGTTTATTATATGTGTTAAAAATAATTCATAAAAATTAAAGTATAGAAATTAATATAAATTAAATAACATAGTTTTTTATGAATATGTTAAAAATAGGGTAGTTAATTTGAAACACAAATTAAAACTTCTATTTCAAATAAATTGGACTAGATTTTACTCATAATATTAACATTGAGATTAGTCAACTATATATACTATCTTACCAATAATAAATATTTTTAACAATATTTTTAAAAAATGTATTTTTTTACAACCAAGCTCAAATCCAAGAACTACATTACAATCATTAATATGTATGAAATCACATTATTTTTAAATATATTTAAAAGTATAATGTAAATCTTAATTGACTTGATAATTTTGATCATAATGTGTCTTGTGTAGTATTTACGACCTTCTATCATATTTGTTCTAAACCTTTTATATTACAAATATTTTTAATATATATAAAAATTATTTTTTGGTATAAGATTAAAATATTTTTTTTATTTCAAACATATCTTAATAAATTTGGAGTTAAATAATTAATTACTAATAATACAAACATCACTTTCAAATAGGATTGACCTATTATATTTTTAATGTGGTATAATATTATAAATTTCTGGTTCATCCAAATAAATAAGAAACAATATTTTATTTTAAAAAAAGTAACACATGATCTTGGCGCCTGCTTACTTATTACTTATAAGGATTTGAGTTGTATTGTAATAGCCAAGCACATTGAAAATAATTATAATGTTCTTCCTAAAAATTTTAGAAAGAGATTGTTTCGTCAATTAAAACAACTATTTCTTATGGAAAACTAGTCATAGTGAAGAACTCATTTAAGATTCCTCCTAGGTGATGAAGATGATGAAAAAATATAAATAAGCTTGTATTTTTATTTCACAAATAATTATTACTAAAAGGTTAGTAATATTTAATCTCTTTTCTGCATATGTTCTCAAACTCTTGATATATAAATCTATGTAAAATTTCTTTATATTTTTATAATTGTACTTTGTTAATAATACAATCAGAATACAAATGATGGCTAAGGTTAAATTTGAACCTTCAAGAGCATTTTGAACAAAAATTAATTTCAACCCATCAACCCAAATATTTAGATCTTAACTAAAAGTGAATAACAAATGGAGAACATCTAAACTTATTTTGACACTATTAAAAATGATACTAATTGTTAACACAAGTAATTTTGTCCCACAATAGTCTAAAATATAGTAAAGTAAACTCCCCACAAAAACTGTGACATATGTTAACTTTACCAATTTCATATATCTATATCTTAGGGATATAATTTCTAGAGTTTTAGATTTTAAATTAATATAAGTCTCCATTTTTGGTCATATATATCTTTAATATTTTCTTAAAATATATATTAACTATTTTGCAAAGTTATAAAACATATTGGAGGATGAAAAGGGTTTTACAATTTAACAAATTGACCAAATTGATATATGGTCCAAGAATAATTACTAATTGGAGTAGAAATATTAACTATTTAGAGTAGAAATATTAACTGCTCAACACAATGATTATTTTTTTATCATTGATAGAAATTGTAAATCATAAAATAATTAAAAAAATTTAAACATATTAAGTAAATATTCCAAAATAATTTATCTAAATAATACTATAAGTTATGATTTGAAACTAATGTTTGGGGTTCTTATTAAAGGGAGTTGGTGAAAATAAATTTTTAACCATCTAACATTATGATGTTGTCTTGATAAAAAAATAAAATTTTCTTCTTTATTAACTACCCATCCATTAAGGTTTTTCCATCAAAAGTTGTTTCCATCCCATTAGACATAATATAAAACACATTTTTAATATATTGCAAACAATAATTTGTAAGACTAATTGGTAAGCTCAAAATCTTTATGGCATATATTGGGACCGTCGTTGATTTTGAAATTTATGTGCTTAAAATATTTTCAATTGTCATACTAAACTTATAATAAGAACATATTTAACAAACCTCTAATAAGTATAATATGTATTAAGATTGAATATGCTTCTATTATTGTTATGTAAAAAGGTTGTTAACAAGTATATTATCTTACATGGAACTCCAATGTAATGTTTTTGCTTTCTTAACCATAATAAGTTTTAATATATGTGTTAAAAATAATTTATAAAAATTAAATTATAGAAATTAATATAAATTAAATAACAAAGTTTTTTATGAATATGTTAAAAATAGGGTAGTTAATTTGGAACACAAATTAAAACTTCTATTTTAAATAAATTGGATTAGATTTAACTCATAATATTAACATTGAGATTAGTCAACTATATATACTATCTTATCAATAATAAATATTTTAACAATTTTTTTTAAAATGTAATTTTTTACAATCAAGCTCAAATCCAAGAACTACATTACTATATTTTGAACACATAAATTTCAAAATCTTTTGAATCTCTGTTAAAACCTTGTAACTTAAATCTAAATCTTAAAATCCTTAAGCTAACTCCTTAACTCCTCAAGCACTACCTTACTCATATATGTTATATGATTATATATTTAAGTTCGAAGATGCTAAAATATTTAAAAAAGGAAAATAATCTTTTACTTTTAAAATTTTTTGAAACGGGCAAGGCGCTAAATGTTTTGAGGAAAATTTGATTTCACGCTCACTCAAATCCTAATAAGTAATAACTAAGCACCCACCAAGATCATGTGTTACTTCTTTTAAAATAAGATGTTGTTTCTTAATTATTTAGATGAACTAGAAATTTATAATATTATATCACATGAAAAATATAATAGGTCAATCCTATTTCAAAGTGATGATTTTATTATTAGTAATTAATTCTTCAACACCAAATTTATTAAGATTTGTTTGAAATAATAAAAATATTGTAAATTGTGGAGTGGAGTGGTGGAAGATGGTTAGTATACTTGATGGTGGTTTGGTTGATGTTGATGGATTGATATGATTGTTGATTGATTGTTGGTGTTTGCTTGAGTCCGACTGGTAGTCAGTAATATAGAGGAAATGCTGCCCAAATTTTTGGAAAATACCTTACTTTTAAAGATACAACCTATACTATGATATGTTAGAGGTGTTTCAGATGATACTCCAATTGATTAATTAAAAGAGGGAGTTGGTTAATTGTACCAACTAATGGTCAGTTAGATAGAAGTCGGTTCCAATTAGAGTAAGTTAGATTCTGATGTGATTTTTAGGTCTGAAAACAAAGAATGTTTAATGTTTCAAATGTGGTCACAAGGGTCATGCTGCATTGGAGGGTAATCTAGAAAATCCAGGAGTTATTCGCTACCATTGTAGGAAGGTTGGACATATTACGAGGAATTGTGGAGCAGTTACTCAAGTTACTACATCCCAAAGGCCAATATCCAGCACAACTAGAGGCAGAACTTCCAGAGTGACCAAAAGATCGCGTGTTTAGAAATTTGGACGTAGTGCAGCTGATCTAACACCCTTTGAGGTAGAGGAGTTTAACATGATTTTAGTAACGAATTGGTTGTCCTTTCATAAGGTAAATATTAATTCAGGAGAAGCGGATAGTAAAGTGTATGGAAGCCAGTAGTAGGGTAAGTTGCGAAAGAAAGAAGTAAGATAAGAAGCTCTTCCAATTATGCGAAGAAAGAAGTTAATAAGCCAAAAAGATAAAGTAGATCCACCTTGTGTAAAGATACGAGGAAGAAAATACTTAAGTTGAGGGAAGTTGAGTAATATATAATTGCCTTGGAATTTCTTTGAAGGCCAGTGGGGCGAAGTAATTAGTTCGATAATCGTAAAGATATTAGTGAGGAAAGTGAACCTACCAGATATAGTTCCTTGGTTTACACCAGAGATGTTGCTGAAAAGAAGGATGAAATTATGAGAGTAGGTAATGATTACTGGGAGTTTGACAAAACAACGAATAGGAATAAGTAACCCTATTAAGAATTGATTATTTAGGTGACTTAATTCAAGGAATGTGTTATTTCTCGGGGAATGACTTAAGATCCAGCCTGAGAACATATCGAAGACTGCAGTTAAAACGAAATATGGGCATCACAATTTTTGGTAATGTCATTTGGAATAATAAATAAATCAGTCAGGGAACATGGTGTATAAGGAGTGCTTGGATAAGCATGATTGTATTTATTGATAACATCCTCAGCTATGGAAATATCAGGGAGGTCCATATGGAACGCCCGAGGATTTCCTTATGAAGATTAGAAGAAATACAACTATATATTATGTTTTAAGTATAAATTTTGGCTGAGAGTAAAAAATGATTCTGATTATTCCGTTAACGAACATTTAAGCATGGCCAGTGTAGTAACATATGCCCTGTATAGAAGGAAATGATTGAATGTGATTAAAATCGCTAAGGACTTAATAAATAAATAGGGAAGTGGAATGTGAAGTTCAAATATCTGAAGGTGAGAAGAAGTGACGATATGAGATTACTTTCCAGTCTTAACTCATGAAGAGAAGCAAGAGGTGTTCGAATGTTAGGAAACTAAATTGAAAATGAGCACCGCCTATCATTCGTAGACGAAGGATCAAAGTGCAAGGACGATTCAGGCAATATAAGATATGTTGAGAGTATATAGTTTGAATCTAAAGGAAAATGTAGTAATCACCTACCATTGATTGAGTTTTCTATGTTAATAATTAATCATGTTATTAGGGAATATTATCTTGCGAAGCCCTGTGTAAGCATAAGTGTAAGTTTCCCTTTATTGATAGAAAGTGGGAGTAGAAATGTTGTTAGATCCTAAGTAAATTCAGTGTAGCACGGATGTAGTGGTGTTGATTCGAAAAAGAGTTGACGCAGCTTGGGATGGACAAAGAAAGGAGAAGAATTTGCATCGAAAGAGTATGGATATAAAAGTAGGATCTTGGTTATTGATAAAATTTCACCTTAAAAGAAATTGGTTAGGTTTAGTTTGAAAAGGCAAGTTGAGCCCTAAATATATGTACCTGTTGCGGTATCGAGGAAGATAGATAAAGTGCTCATGAGTTAGCATTGTCATTGCAGTTGCAGACATTCATAATGTGTTCTGCATGTCATTATTAAAGCGATATGTTCTTGATTCGAACCAAGCCGTTGAGTAGGAGCCAATGGGCTCTCATCGAAATTGTTCTACGTGGAATGATCGACCCATAACCTAGGTCATTATGAGCGAATCCTTAGGAATAAATTTATATCTATAGTGAGTATGCTTTGAATAAATCCTCGAGTAGAAGAGTCTACTTGGGAGTTACAGTCAGATATGCTTGACAAATATCGTCACTTGTTTGGTTAAAAATTAGATTCTGAAGACATAATCTTTTTAAGGGGAGAAGATTATAACGACTCATACATTTTAATATTGTTTAAATATATAATCATTAAATAATTACATAAATAAAATAGGTGTATGGGTTCAGTCAGCTGAACATTAAATTGTTATTACGTATATGTAATTATTGGTGTTCGATGATGATTTGGGTAATTAGTTGTGAAGCTGTGTTGATTTGTTTTTGTATTTAAAGGTGATTATATTCAAGAATTATTTCCATAAATACCTAAATTATCCCTAAAATCATTTATATGGCTTCATAATTTTATTAATTATTTTTTGGAGTTTTTAAAATTGAGAAATCAACATTTCATCAATTATTTAGCCATATATGATTTTCTGATTATAAGTATTTGTTAAATCCCTATTTAATTCCAAAATTTTTTAAAAATTATGAAATATATATTTTATTAAGTTTGGAATATTCGAATAATTTTAAAATTATTTTGGTAATTTTGAGATAAATTTTACCTGCGCGTTGTTTCGTTTATTCGTTAAGAAGAGGAATAAATTGTGTTTCAAAAATTATTTTAAAATTTCGAAAATCCTATTTTTATTAACTTTTAATTATTTGTGATATGTTATAAAATATTTTATTAAGGTTCGAGTTTTAAGTATCCGTGAATTGTTCGTTAAATAATTAAATTACGGGTCTGATAAAATTTTATTGCGAAGTTTATATGAATAATAAAAAAAAGGGGGCAAGGGTTTTCATAACTGGGTTTAACCCGTCCTTCCCCTTCTCAGTTCATTGTTTCTCTCGACCCATCTCTCCTTCTTCTCAAATCTCTCATCTCGATTCCACTCTCTTTCTTTCAGCAAATATCTTCTCTCTTCCCTGTTATCATCTCCCTGTTTTTTCTCTATTCTCCGGTGAGTTCACTGTTTGTTTTCTTGTTTCTTTTTCATCGCCGCCTTCGCCGCTCCAGGGAAGTGGTGGCGCGTATGTCATCCCCTGCGTGCATGTGTATCGTGTTGGTGTGTATATATTTATCCGCATATATGTGAGTCCTGATGTGATGCTCCTGTTTTGTACTTCTCTTTTCCGGCGATTTTCGCCGCCCTGCTCCTCTGTTCGGCATGTACCTTGTGGTCTTGTTGTTTGGGTGTATGTGCGCCCCTGTGTCACTGTTCCCTTTGTTTTTTCGGTTTGGTGCAATGTTTTCCAGTTGCCCTGTTCGGTGATACACGCGCGTGCGTGTGTTGCTCGAATTGATGGTTCTTTCTGTTGTTCTGAACTTCTGATATTATTATTTTATTAATTCTGTAGGATTTAGTTGATAATTGTTTTGTGACATAAATAAACTGCATGGAATTATAACATTTAATCGGTGAATATTCGCGTTGGAAACCCAATTTATACGGGTACCCGCAAATTTTTGCCGTCGTCGGCAATGAGCCTCAACGAGCCGACGGTGGACTATGATGAATATTCTGAGTCCTACAATTTAAAATACAAAATAAGATTTAAAATGCAAATTGCGAATAAAATTATAAAATACGAGTTAAGACATAAAAATGCGGATAATAACGAATAATAAGTGTATTTAATTGATGTTTGTGAATTTGCGAATTTTCAGTGTTGGACTGGAATCGGTGGTTGGGAATTGTATTGTGGTTGGTTTGAATTGGTTGAGATTGATATGATGTCCGGACGTTCGACGGGTTAGCCGATAATCAAAGGAGGTGCTGCCCGAATTCCGGAAAATTAAATTACGGAAATACGAGGCCGTACCCAATGACTATCGGAATGTTGATCAGTTATATTAACGTACCTTATACGAAATTTGATTATGTGTTGTGATGAAAAACTTTACGAAAATCGATAACCCTAGTTTCATAAAAGGATAAATATACCTATTTTCTGAAAACGCACACCGAACCGATTTTCGAAGACGTGAACCCTAATTGATACGTGTATTATTATATGATGTATGTTATAAGTCGGGTTTTGGTAACGTTCGGGTAGATTATTAGCGAGGATATGTCAAACATAATCGAAGGTCTAAGTTAGGGTGTTTCGACTTTGTAGGTGCTAGTCGAAAAGCCCAAGAGTTGGCGTTGGATAGCCTAGTGGACAGTCGATGAGCTTAGTATGGTTCCATTCGAAGGAACTGAGTGTTGAAGTCGAATCCAGGGTAATCTAGTGGTTTAGGTGATAAAGCCTGAGTGTTCGTGTCGGCTCAAGGTCAATCAGTAATGTTTGTAAGGCTCTGCAAGGCAAGTACCCCTGAACAAATCTTTTACGGTTCGGTATATATGAATAATTATGGATTTAAATTACGTACTGGAACAGAACGATTTAAGTTAAGTATCTCCTGGGTTTCAAATTGTTGTTAACTTGTGTTTTTGGGGGAAAAGTGACTTTTGAAATACCTATCTCTAAGTTTTGAATAAAATGAAAATGTTTTTGAAAATGTACTGTGTTATAACTGTTTTGACAAGAGATAGGTAAGTGGTTTGGAAAACTGGATAAAAATGATCAAATAATTGGATGAGTGTGCGCAGAAGGCCCATAACGGCCTGGAAGTTAGCGTAAGAGGCGAAGTGGTTACGCACCCTATTATAACCACCAGCCCAGCGTGATAAAGACCTAGCTAGTCTCTGAGTTCCGGAACAAGTTTCATAGGATAGCCTGCTCAGCTATCTCACCAGGGATCACCCAATACTTTTATATCTGAGCAAGTGATTTTGAGGTTCCCGGAGAGGAACAAATTTTATAGGTCCTGTGATGGGATAAGTTTTATGGTTCCCATAACGGAACAAATGGTTTTATGGGTCCTGTGATGGGACAGAAGATTTGAAAATGAAAGAAGCATGCTAAAATTGAAATTGATATTTATGCACATCACACAACTAATGATTTGGTTTTACAGAGCATGCTAGTTTTGATATCCAGTTCATACATGTTTTACTTTTTTCTAGCAAGTTATGATTTCTGTTCCTATAATTGTTTATCATAAACTATTTTTGATTATTATTCATATAGTGGTGATGCTGAGCAATCTAATGCTCACCCTTGCAAAATGTTTTATATGTGTGTATTGCAGATGTCTAGGGGATTTTCCCGTGGTGGTCAGGACAAAGTTTAAGTTCCTTCCGTGTCAGGCTCCTCTGAGGTAGTTGTGTTGGACCAAAGTGGGTCTGTCTAGTTGTTGTACAAAAATAGTATTGTCAGGATTGTCTTTAGTAAGTTGGTTTTGTGATGGTTGTAACCTAAGTCATACTTAAACCTGGAAAAGATCTTGGAAAAAGGGGATGTGTTTATATAATAATGTTGAGTTGGATTATATTAAGTTATTATTGTTGTTATTGATGACGTCAACTCCTGACCCCGGGGTTGAGGCCCTTATAGTTGGTATCAGAGCTACAACTATGAGTCCCTGATTTAGGTTAGGAATAGAGTCAGAAGAGTGCAAGAAGGTTTATTCTATATAGATATGAGTCAGCAACTCAACCAGAGGAGTGAGTCTGTGAGTTTAGTCAAGGCTTCGAAGACGTAACCCTAATGTCTGTTGGGGATTGGCTGGAACTGCCCTAGATTTAAGTAAGTCTCCTTTATATATAGGTATCATTGACAATGCCTAGTTGAGGTTTCTAGTTTCTTTTCTCGAGCAAGCGAATCTGACCATGAAAGTTCAGGTGGAAGGGTAATAGTCAGTGGCTGTCACGACAGCCGAGTCTCATAGTGAATAAGGATCAGTACTGAGGTTTATACCTTGAACCCTTATATTTCTTTCCTCGGAGGTTCTATCGCACTAGTGCAGACTGGACTTTTAGCGTCGGTTAAAACAACACTAAGGCGTCGGTCAAGTGGCGAAGTAAGTGTGGGAGACGCTATAGGTATGGACCTACAGCGTCGGTTAAATGAGCGACACAGAAACATTAATTGCGTCGGTTAAATGACACATGTCATAGGTTAATCAACCGACGCTATAGGTTGACTTATAGCATCGGTGTTATATCAAATGTCGACGCTTTTGGTTTGATTAATTGCGTCGGGTATATCAAATGTCGACGCTATTGGTTCTCACCTGTTGCGTCGGTTCAGTAAAATGCCGATGCACTTGCTTGTCACCTGTTGCGCTGGTTCACTTGTTTGTTAACCGACGCTATTGCTTCTCATCAATAGCGTCGGTTAGCTAGAATGCCGACGCTTTTTGTCACTGAAAAAATAATTTTTTTTCCTGTTTTCTATTGATATTTTATATATTTTATATAAACCTGTTTCATAATACAATTAATACTAGCATCCCAAAAATATAGTACAACAAACAATTAAATTGTACAACTTAGAAATTATATATTACAATAAATTTAGAAAATTTAAATATACCAATCTTGGAAGAAAAGAATATATTGAATTACAAATAATATCCAACTGTTTCTATTATGGCTCCCTTACTGATAAAATAACACATAATGTGTCTCCCCTAACAAGTACTTCAATATCTTCAAGTCCCCCTTTTTTTGACACGAACATGAGATGCTTTTAAATGCTTGACCATCCGTTCTCATTTTTCTCTGAAATGTTCAATAAATAATAAATTCACAATCACAAAAATTATAACCAACACGAAGATTCTATATTTCAGTTAAATGTTTATAATAGCAAGGTAAGAAATGTTTTTATGCTTCTCCACTCATATTGTAAACAAATAAAAGCAACCAACACATCCAATTATAAAATGGTTATATGCTTCTATCAAGTACTTATATCACAAATGGAGGATCTAAAAATTTAAAAGAATTACCTTGGTAGAAACATTCTAAAGTAAAAAATTGTGCCCAAAGCTATCGTATCTCTTTAATTTCCTTTTTGGTATAGTTCCTTGAACCAAGACCCTTCAAAATAAGAAAGAAAAGGTATTAAAAAAAATTTCTATTTGATCAATATTTGTAAAACAATGTGGATATTATTTTTCTTACCACTTTCCAATTTATGGTGGAATTTTTTTGAGAAAGCATGATTATATCGTGCATGTACCTCATAACGAAAAAACCACACTCCGTGCCTCCTTCTTGTTGAGGACACTACGCGTAAAGCAACATAATTTTTCAAGTTATGTATAAAAAAACAAAAAAAAAAGATCAAACATGTAAACAAGTAATACCTGAACCTCAGAATGATGCCAGCGAAATTCTTTTCTATTATTCATTAATCCACCTTCTCGTACGTATAATTTATACGCCCTGTGAATTAAGCATACATCATTATTCACATTTATTATGAAATTAGAACAATAAATTATGCAAAACTAAAATTCATATTTAACTTACGTCAGGGAAGGTGTTGCCAAGCGTATTTTCTTTTCTTGTTTCAATGGATCAAACACATATATAGCGCTTTCCTTGAGACAAAACAGGAGCAACATCCAATGGTTGCTACAATGATACAAACATATGTATAAATATTTTGGATTATACTAGTAATAAAATTAGTGATAGAGACTTATTTTGTTCGTACTCTTGGATGTATGGTGCTAGGATAAAAGGTTTTTTTTTATTTTCTACCAAAACATTTGTCATGTAATCAGCTGCTTCCCGTTGACGTTGATAGTCACGATTATGTGTTATGGCTAATCTAGATGGCAACATGAATCCAAATGTATTCTTGAACAAAGTGCTAACGTACCTACAAAAAGTACTTATCAAAAAAGCATGTGTGTTGATAGATTTTAAAGTAATTAAGGAAGAAAAAACTTGGTCTTACTTTAGAAATATTTCCAAAACGGATATGTTTAACCAACTCATTTTCAAAAATTGATCAACATCTTCAGGCGTGATGTATATTGGATCCTCTCCATTTTCTTCATACTTAAAGACCTCACTTTTTTTAGTGGGAGGCCTCTTATTAAGCAAGAAACGTAGAGATCAACAATGCTCACTTGAGTGTATGTCATTATCAAGCAATGGTGGGGTTTTCTTTATAGGAGTCACTGAACCTTTGCTTTCAACTTTTTCTGGCACCTGCACATTTTTCTTGAGGCTAGTATCACTCTTCTTCTTCTCCAAGAATATCATCTCCTATAGTAAAAAATAATTACAAACATGAAAAACTGTAAATAAATGAGAAAAAATTTTTTTTGGAATAAACTTTCACCTCACAAGACATATACCTTCCCTAATGTCACAAGATCCTTCGGCCATTGAACAAAGCTACCCGCTGCATTTCCTACCGTCTCATGTTCATCACATGGCACAGGAAGTGGGGTTAGTTGATATTCAGCTACAACATCATCAACTGATACTTTGACATTGTGAGGCACAATCGGGCTATTATGTATCATATTAACCCCTCCACTATTTAATGGAAAAACAGTCCCCCTTGTTGCAATAACTCTCTTTTCCTCCAGATGTATCACCCAAAGACAACAAAGTGTTGGAGTCTGGAATACATAAATTTGCACAAATACCAAATAAAAACTATCAAACCGCTAGAATCCTCTTTGTAAATTAAGAATTAACATTTAACCTTGGTGTTTAGATATTCCGAATAGAAAGGTTTATTTATTACCTTGAGATTTGTGAAATGATCTTCTCCATGTACCAAATCATGTACCGACTGACAACTGCTTTGAATAATTTCATTTTTTGGCGTAGCAAAATTATTCACAAACTGATCACCTGAAATTGACACACCCATCTGCTTCAATTGATTAAATATACCTTCAAGCTTTGAATTCATCATTTCCTTCATCTTCTCCTCAAACTCCTTATGAACTTTCTTAGTAATTTCTTGTGTAATTGTGGCCAACTCATCTACGGAGATGAGGCCACTATGTTTAGTTTTCCCTGATCTAAATTCATCTTTAATTTTAGCTCCTCCACCAACCCCTCTAACACGTCCTCCATGCTCCTTCTGACCAAGTGCACGTGACAAAATATCATCGTGGCATTCTGGAGTCCATGACCCATCTGAAATCTGCCTCTGCAACTCTCCCTGTTCATAATATTCATAAGAAAGTGAAGCAACATTAGCCTTCAGTACTATATGTAATTTAACACAAGAATAGTTTAGTAATTTACCATTTTGTCAAACACTTCCTTCGTCTTGTCATTTGGAAAGTAATAACCTCCGCCCTCCCGAGGTTTTGTACGTGCTCTAATCCAATTATAGCTATGTCCGGTAAGCTCACTCGATAAAGCTGATGAATTAGTGGATTCATAACCGGTCAAAGAAGTTATTGGGTCATCAATACACCACTTTGTCCTTCTTGCCACGTATCCACTAGGTCCAAGATAATGTACATGTTCATTATGTTGTTGACTTAATTTTGATTTTTCACTTATTTCCTGTTTAACACAAAAAAAGAGTTGTGAGTTAACTAGCAACATATGTATAATCTTTGAGGATGCCTGCTGCTAGATATTACCAGTTTAGTTTAATAATTATTTAGTAATCAATCATGCTATAGTCACTAACATTTACTACAACATAGTTCAATCTGTGCATGATTAGTTTTAATTATCAATTTTAGATGATAAGTAAAGGCGGAAAATAACACAGGGGAGAACCATAAACTTCCACAAGTAAACAAGACACCTGAGAATTTTAGTGCCAGCATTTTAATTACCTTAAACTCCTCTGTTTCACGTCTTTTTTAAAATAATTCCCACATCTCCTCGCTGATAAAATTGTATTTTTCACATGGATCATTCCCTTTGCGCAAGTAATTTTTGGTCAACTTACTCTTGAAATCCCTCCACTGCTTCCCTGCTCTTTCTAAGACATTCTTTTAACGCGAATCATCCAATTTCCAATGACCCTGAATGACTACAAGCAGTGGGCTCTACGGCATATGCGCTGCTCATAGCTTTTAGATACTACTCAGCTTCTCTGACTAAACCTGAATGACTACAAGCAGTCAAAACTGCTATAAATGTAACAAAATTTGGCCCAACCCCACAAGCTTGCATTCTTCTAAAAAATCTAAGAGCTTCAGAAGCATGACCATGGTATGCACAACCAGCAATTATAGCAGTCCAGGCCACAACATCAGGCTCATCTATTGATTCAAAGACCTGATAAGCATAATCTAACCTACCACACTTTGCATACATAGTTACCATAGCACTTTCTCCATGTAAATATGAAATTAAACCCCTTTTTATTGCATCTACATGTGCTTGGGTGCCTAAACTGAAATCTGCAATAGCAGAGCAACATTGCAGTATGCTGGTATACATGAATGAATTCAAAAGAACGACATTATTCCTTCTTAGAGATGTAAAAGTTATAATACATTCCCCAAACTCACCAATTCTACAATAACCTGAGATCAAAGCATGCCAGGAAACATCATTTGGCTCAATTATCCTTAGAAATGCTTTACTGGCAGATTCCATACTTGCACATTTAGCATATAGAAATGTATATTGATTTGTTTTTAGCGACAAACATCCACAATTAGTCACTATACATGTATATTGGTAAAAGATTAGAAAAAATGCAGAAAGTAACTATACAAAAAAGCTCCTTGTGCATGTACTATTAGTGAATATGTTATATATAAAAACTCAAAACACTACCAACTAATACAATCTTGTTTCTTATGACTTCATTTCAACAATTTTACAATTAGGCACAGTCTACAGGTTTCACAAGGAAAAATATTCTAAAACAATATTATATTCACTGGAAAACAGTCTACAAGCATAGTCTACAGGTTTTACCATAAAGGTGAAAACAGAGCATATATTATATTCACTAGAAAAAGTACTACCTAGTAACTAATTACAAAAAAACAAACAAACAAAAAATTAAACAACAATTAGGCAGGGTTTCAACTTCCAAGCCAAGAACATAATGTGTTTCCGACAAAGAATAAACATGTGAAGACGATGAATGCTGAGAAAACGCAACAGAATGGCAGGCTATACTCAGGTTACAGAATGGCATTAGAAAGCATCAAACAGAAAGATCAATAAAAATCAATCAGGTAAGAAGAAGAGCAAGTCTCATTAAATAAGAAGTGAAGAAGCTTGATTATAAGCTTACTGTACACTAAACACAAGCATGCAAAAAAAAGGTTTAAAGCAAAGAGATAAGCTCCTCAGTCTCTGTTATAATATCCTCAGGCGTCAGCCTTCAGACCCCCTAGCCCCCCACCCAACCCCACCTTTCCCTTCATATCCATTATTTCTCACTTATTTTTTAATAGGAAGTTGTTCAATCTTTTTCAAGACATTCAACAAAAAAACCAGCAGATATATCATACATGTGTAATATCAGAAGGTCACACCTGCTATTGACAATAGTTTTAGTTAAATATTAATGTTTGTACCTTAATATCATCCCACATGACATCTTTCAGTCCTTGATCAACTTGATCCCAACTCTCGATATTAATATCGACCTGTACTCTGGCCACTGATCCTATATAACTCCTGAAATCTTTAAGCATGTCCCCGATTGGGTCACCATATTCGTCGAAAGAAATTCTACACTCCAAGTTCTGATTTACCATCCTTCTTTTAAGTTTTGTGCACAACGTCGGACCTCTGGTCCATTTCTTGGATACTCCTTCAGAATTCTGCTCGTTATTATCTTGGTCTTGATCCATGTAAAACACCTAAAACATAATAAAGGAGACAAGAATCTGTTATAATGTATACCTAAACCAGCATAAAAGAACCACGAAGCTACACCTGATACAGATAAAAACAACAAGTTTTGGTTTATTTAAAAGACAGAAATATTCATAAGGAAGACCAGACCATTAAAAATGAAACCTTAACTTTTCAGAATCTGTGTTTTAGTTGATCTAAAAAGAACGCAAGGGAGATGGGATAAAATTTACTAAAATAAAGGAATGGAATTATAGATTCCAACAGAGTCCAACCCGAAAGACAAAAGTCACTATCTATAGATAAACATCACCTTCTTTACACAAAGCTATTTTAACTCATAATTGACCATCAATCCATTGACCTTCATCATGATCGTTACGTGCATAATTTGTATCTGCATTGTCTTCCCTAAGTGTGGTTTGTATTCCAACTGAGAAAGGGGGATTCTCGTCAAATTGATTATATTCTTCCTCGTCTTCTACATTATCAATACCAACAATACGCCACTTACTTTGAAGAACAATCGACCACCTATGATCAGCGGAATCTCTTACATAGAAAACCTGCTTAACTTGTGTAGCAAATATGAACGGATCATCTTCATGACCAAATCGATCAAAGTCTACCAGAGTGAAGCCCGACTCATCCACCCGAACACCATGATGAATATCGAACCATTTACACCTAAAGAGAGCAACTTTGAAATCTTTGTAGTCAAGCTCCCAAATTTCTTCGATCACCCCGTAGTATGACTTCTTTATATCTTGCGATGTGATAGAATTTCCTCTTTCAAATTCTGTTGATGAAGCTTCTACAGATACCCCGCTATTCTGCACAGTGCTCTTGTCATCTTGACACTTTGTGTAGAAAGTATACCCATTAACATCAAATGCTTGGTAAGATCTCACGGGTATGTCAGGGCCATATGCTAACCATTTCAGTGTATTGGAAATGCTGGAATGATTTTTTGAATATTGAGACATCACTCGATTTTTAAACCATTTACCAAACGATCGGTTGTGTTCACTTGTAACCCATTTTCCACTCTTAGAAGGATGCATTTGTCGAATCTCGACTATGTGCTCTTATAAGTAAGGATTAACTTCTGTCATGTGTTGCAATACAAAGAGATGGGCTTTATCAAGCATTTCGGCACTGGGAGATATCATTTTGTGGCCCAATGTCCCTTGTCCTTGAAGTCTTCCTTTGTGACGAGATCTTGGAATTCCAACTGAATCGGTAGATGCTAAATAGTCTGTGCAAAATTCAATGGTCTCTTCAACCGAATATCCTTCAACTATGCTGGCTTCAGGTAGATATCGGTTTCTCACATATGCTTTTAAGATACACAAGAATCTCTCAAAAGGATACATTTGACGCAAATATAAAGGACCACAAATTTTAATCTCTCTCACAAGATGCATAACTAAATGGACCATAATGTCAAAGAATGAGTGTAGGAAATACATTTCAAATTCACAAAGTGTGACAATAATATCAGCTTGTAACTTATCCAATGTCATGGGATCAATGACCTTACTGTTTATAGCATTAAAAAAGTAACACAATTTCGTGATAACCACTCTAACATGTTTTGGTAATATGCCTCGAATTGCAATCGGTAGTAGATGTTGCATTAACACATGACAATCATGTGACTTCATACCGACCAGCTTCAAATCTTTCATTGAGATAAAAATTTTAGAGTTTGAGGAATATCCAGATGGAACTTTCACACCAGATAAACAGTCACAGAAGCTAATTTTCTCTTTCCTTGACAAAGTATAACACGCCGGAGGTAGATACGCACGTTTACCAGATTGTTGTGGTGCTAACTCTATTCATACACCCATCTCTTGCAGGTCTAATCTGGCTTTCACCCCATCCTTTGTCTTACCAGGTATATTCAAAAGTGTTCCGGTAATGCTTTCACAAACATTTTTGTCGATATGCATAAATCAAGACAGTGTCTAACTTGCAAGTGCTCCCAATATGGAAGATCCCAAAATATAGATCTTTTCTTCCAAATGCTACTGGTGGTTGGCTTTTTATACAGCTTCCCAAGTACAACATCAATATTTTTAACTCGTTCAAACACCTCCTTCCCGGTTAGAGGCAAACGAGCCACTCGAGTCTCGATAGTCCCATCAAAAGACCTTTTCCTCTTACGATAAGGGTGAGCAAGGGGAAGAAATGTACGATGACCCATGTATACATTATTTCTGCAATTTTTTAGACGAATGTCAATAGTAGAATCTTCACAAATCGGACATGCATTAGCTCTTTTAATAGTGTACCCTGAAAGGTTTCCATAGCCAGGAAAATCACTTATGGTGCAAAAAATCATGGCACGCATGGTAAAATCTGCTTGCTTGTATGCATCATACACCCTCTCGCCTTGATCCCACAATAACTTCAGATCTTCAATAAGTGGGTGAAGATATACATCTATGTTATTTCCGGCTTCTTTTGGACCGGGGATGAGCAATGTCAACATGATATACTTGCGTTTCATGCATAACCACGGAGGCAAGTTATAAATTGTTAGAAGAACTGGCCAAGTGCTATGTTGAGAGCTTAGAGTGCGATATGGGTTCATGCCATCTGCACAAAGTCCAAGTCGAAGATTTCTGGCTTCTTGACCAAATTCCGGGAACTTTCCATCAATAGTTCTCCGCTGTGGAGAGTCAGCAGGGTGTCGGGGCATCCCATCTGATTTTCTTCCTTCCATGTGCCACCTCATAAGCTTTGCATCATTGATATTTGCAAACATGCATTTAAATCATTCCACTATGGGAAAATACCGTAAAACCTTCACGGGGGGCCTCTTCTTGTGACTAGTAGAAGAATTACTTCCCTCCCGCTTGTACCTAGAGGCTCCGCACTTTGGACATGTGTGCAGATGTTCATGCTCATTTCAAAACAGTACACAATCATTAGGACATGCATGAATCTTTTTTACATTCATACCCATCGGGCACAGTATCTTCTTTGCCTCATAGGTAGAAGTGAGAAGCTCGTTATTTGGAGGAAGCATGTCTGATAAAAGTTTTAGCATTTCCGTGAAACTCTTATCACTCCACCCATTTTTTACTTTGAGCTTACACAACTTCAAGGTTGTTGATAACCTAGTAAACCGATCAGTGCACCCTGGATAGAGAAGTGTTTTAGAATCACCAACCAAGTTCTCAAGAACTTTCGGTTCGTGCATTAGAAGATCTTCAACATCGTGGATCATCTCATCAACCATATCATTTTCCTCATCATCTTCTTTATTGATAGGAATACTATCTCTATTACTTCCATAATCTTCATCAGGTTTATTTGTATTTTCAGAATGTATTCCTTCGCCATGCCAAATCCACTTAGTATAATCATTCATGAAACCACGACGAAATAGATGATCACGCACTGTCATAGCACTAGGATACTTTTTTAAATTAAAACAATCACGACATGGACAGGTGATCATGTCTTCTTTTCCTAATTCCATTTTTTTTCTTTTACATTTACCTCCGCACATTCAATGAACTTGTCAACACCATCAACATACTCCTGTGATATACGTGGTATTTTGTACATCCATGTATGGCGATCCATTTTAGATTTCTAAACAATATACATAAGACAGGCAACATTTTTAATATCATTTTTGTTAGACAAAATTTAGGAAAGCTGATATTTCATTCAAAGGAAGAGCTAGGAAAGCTGTCAAATATCAAGAAGAAAGTGATACAGAGAGTGAAAGTAATTTGATTCATTATTTTAAAATAACGTGCTTTGCAAGTGGCTAAATTCTTCAGTATCTTCCTGGTTCTTTTTTTATGTTTTGACTTTATACTATATTTTAGTATGAAATCTGCAGACCTTGTTTGTTAGTACTTTCTAATATTTTTCCAATTTCTCTAATTTTTTTTTCATATCATAAAATTATTTAGGGATTTTTACTATGTACGGGATTCGATATGTTCTTTTATTAAAAAAAAGTAATTTGTTACTTTAAACATCATGGTCAGTTGAGAATCTTGGGACACTAATTCCTATCATAATATCTATTTATGAAGTTTGTTCGGTCAATGCAGCTGATTGTGAGCCCGAGTCTGCAGAATCTGATGATGAATTTCAGGTTGTTCGGTCAGAGTTATTTTTAAATCTAAAAGATTTCCTGCATACAAATTGATTATGTTGTTCATGTGACAGCATGTTGAAAAGTTTTAACAAGAACTGTAAGTCACTACAAGCAAACAACTCACATAACTCTGACTCGTGGGTGTTGATAAAAATACATCAATATACAGCAATTGACTAGAGGCTGGTTATAGAAACCTTTTCTAGGTTTAGGGGGGACTAGAGGCTGCTGAAGAAGAGGTACCTGACAAAAGAAACATTCCTGATTGTCTAAATCCTGTCGCCTTCCCTGATTCTCTTTCTTTTTCGTGTAAACTTAATATACCAAATCAATCATATCTCATCTTAAGCAGGATCTTGAAAGCGAAAGTCCACAGCCATTCAAGTTTGCGGGCATTGGTGGACTTTCAGAGTTCCTTGGGTATGTTATATGGATATAAAGCTTACTGTATTTTGTTTGTGTACATATATACATGTATACACACATATAGAAAAGAGGTAGATTCTTTGTTATTTCAGATACATTGTCAAGATTATGGGTTCAATACTATTTCAGATATATATTGTGATCTTTTATCCTTAATTGTAGGAAAGGAAAAAATTGCTCCAATGTTCATGTTGCAAACAGCTCATGCCAATAATATACAACTAACATACCAATAATATACACCAAGACACATACCAATATACTTCTTTAAATCTTAAATTTAGAATTTTTTTTCTTATGAGACCTTTATCAAACAGTTTGCAATCAACTTGTATATGTAGATACATACAACACTGTGGTTTAAATTTCTTGTATATGTAGATACATACAACTCTGTGATGTAAATTTACCTGAAAGGAGTTCGATTTTGTCGACTGACCGTCTCTGTCGCCGCCGCTGAATAGTGTTCGTCGCTGGCTCCGTGGGGGTTCTGTTTCTGAGTCTCCTGTGGTATTCTTTCTGTTCTAATTTAAATTGTATATGAAAAGTGTTAAATTGTTTTCTATTTCAAATAAAAATTGTTTTCTATTTAAAATATAATATAGATATATGTGTTCTATTTTAACTTATTTTCTATTTCAAATCAAAATTATTTTCTATTTCAAATATAATATGCATATATTGTTCTATTTTAAATTATTTTCTACTTCAAATATAATATGCACATATGTATTTTATTTTAAATATAATAAATATTATCAAAATGACTACTAACCAAATTTTTATTGTTTTGTTTTTAATATAATAGTATAGATGGATACGACAATTCTTTTATAAATATTATTTATTAGTTTTAACGTAATAATTAGTTAGTTATTTTAAATTTTTGTTTTTCAAATTATTTAAAAAACATACTCCCTTGGAGCTTAATTATCAGATAATACTTGTACATATCTATTTTATACAATTATATGATTAATGGTCATTATTGTCATTTATTTTGCTTATTCGATAAATATCAACGTTTTTTTTGTATATTGTATTCGCTTAGTAGTAATTTTGTATTTATTTTTAAATCAATATATAATATAATTAATGTAGCTGTAAAGATGAAAATTTTGATTCATGTTAATAAAAATTAATATGAAAGATTTTTTCAAAAAAGACATGTATTATTACTACTACAAATTTACACTTGCTTAGCATTTTATTGACACTTAAATAGCACATTTTGAAACTCAATACAAGTAGGTGTCATCTAAGTACAATTAAAGGTAGAGGTGTACACGGTTTGGCTAACCCGACCAATCCAAACCGAACCGACCTTATTTCGGCCGAACCAAACCGATTTTTTTCAACCCGATATATAGTTGGGTTGAAAATATGTCAACCCAATTTAATTGGGTTGTATATGGTTTTCGATAATTTTAAACCAATCCAACCCAACCCAATTAAAATATATATGTACATGCTAATAAGTTAATCCAAAACTATGTTTAGGCCATTTATATACATCCATATATTTAATAAACTGATCAAACCGATCCAAACCGAACTATAACCGAAGTATACAAATTGGTTTGGGTTACAAATTTAAACGGTTTGGGTTGGTTTGAAATTTTGAAAACCCAAACTAATTGGGTTGGGTTGCTAAATTCTCCCAACCCGCCCAACCAGATCTGTGTACACCCCTAATTAAAGGTGTCATCTAAGTACAATTAATTGGACATTGTTTTGTAGATGCTATGCAAGTGATGTATTCAAAATATTACATCACTTCAATAGCTCAAATTCGATTTAAAAGTTCAGGACCAAGCTCTGATTTGATCGATCTTTTACTTTTACGCTTAAAATTCGGCTCATAAAAAGTTTAATAGGCTCAAGTTCAATTCGAAAACTCGTATCACTTTCAATAAATGTCAACAAAAATTAAATATGATCGATTTGGCTTGAGTTCAATTGGATCAAATCTATTAAAATTGAAACATATAATTTTAAAAATCAAAATAATATTTTAAAAAATATTGCTTTAATCAAAATTATTATCAAGTCAAATTTATATATTTTACGAGCCGAGTTCTCGTTTTCCTATTAAGTTCTAAGAACAAAATCCGAAACTCCTTTCTCTATGCACTCCACTGCAAAACACAAAAAAGCTTCAAACTTCACCAACTATGCCATCCATGTCATCCATCACCAAAAATTTCTCTATGGTGACAGGGGGTGTGCGGGGAATTCGTATAGTTATAGTGTTTTGATGGCGGTGTATTGTGAGGTTGAGAGGATGGGGTATGCTTTGAGGGTGTGGGAAGAAATGGGGATGAAGGGTTTGGAGCGTGATTTGGTTGCTTATAATACCATAATTGGGGGGTTTTGTAAGGTTGGCGAGGTTAAGAGGGCTGAGGAGTTTTTTGGAAAGATGGAGTTAAATGGGGTCGATGGTAGTTGTGTTACGTATGAGCATCTTGTTAGTGGATATTGTAAGATTGGGGATGTTGATTCGGCTTTGCTATTGTACAAGGGAATGTGTAGGAAAGGTTTTAGACCAGAGAATTTTACAGTTGATGAAGTGATTAACGGACTTTGTGGGAAGAATACAGTTTCTGAAAAGTTAGAGTATCTAATGGTTGCTGTCAAGAAACTTGATAGTGTTCCAAAGAATACAGTTATGAGTTTTGCTTCAAATGTGCTGTGTTCTTATTTCACCAGTCAAAAGAGGACCCTTTATTTGAGCATCCAGGTCATAAACACCCATTAGCCTTAATCGAGCATCCATCCTCATTCAAATGTTATGCTTGCAAAGTAAATGATAATACATTAGACTCGTCTTATAGATGCACCAAATGTCAGTTTTGGATTCATAAAAGTCTGTGCGAAGTTGCCTAGAGTGATCGAGGATCAACCTTGGCTAGGTAAAATGTTATTGGCATATAAGCGTAGTGACCCAGTCAAGCTTTTCCAGTGTGATGGATGTGAAGTTTTGTGCAGTGGTATATCCTATAGCGATGGCTTTACGTTGCTTCTTCATATTGGATGTGTGACCCTACCCAAAAATATCAAACACGAAGCTCACCCTCACCAACTCAATCACATTTTCGAAAGTGATTCATATCGGGCTAATTATAATGGATGCGATTGGTGTTATCGTCCATCTAGGTACACATGTGAAAAGTGCAGATTCAATATATATGAAGAAAGTATTAGGAAGGCAAGAACATACAAACACAGATGGGATCCTCACCCCCTGGACTTGATATATGATGTTGGCATGGTCGAATAACATGAGCATGAGTTTGACTGTGAGTTTTGCCCAACTATTTGAGTGTTTGCACACAACGAAGAGCAGTTCATGGGAGGGGTTGAGTGACTAAAGGCGGCTATCATATTAGGAGCAGCCTGCTGGTTGACCATTAGCAATGTAACCAAATCATTGACTAAAGGATTCAGACCCATTGCTATTACGAGTTGTGTCCCCGGCATAGGTATCAGAGCAGTTTGTCTTGAGACAGGGTATAGGTGCATCTGGAGTAGAGCTGAATTCCTATGCCGAAGGGATGGCAGCCCATTTGGTGGTGGCTGTAGGCTTGCGGTTTGTGGTAAAGAAAATGTAGCCACTGGTGATATTAGAGGTTCCATTCTCATACCAGCGACAGTTCCATTGTCACTGATTGAACTCTCAATCTCCATATCCGATTCCCAGTTGGTACTTGGTGAGGAATACAGAGGAGACATTGGGGCCATTGTTGCTTCTGGTGATGGTATGTCATTGTTAATTAGACTCTTATTGCTGCTTGATGTGACCATTGAAGAAACGGTTATTGGAGGGGCAGAGGATTCACCAGTAATACAATGTGAATTATGTCCAGGAGCTGTATTTTCCCTTGGAAAGGTAAGTAATGATTCAGGAATGGTTGCGATGGCACTGGCACATGACCTCCCTTTAGCTGTCGAATCACATATTTTTATCAGCTTGTCGACGTCTCCTGGGTTCTGTAGGAGACGCGCTAGCAAGTCCAGGTCAAGAACATCCTGATCAGGCACCGAAGATATCCAAGCAATGGGTTTCGAGATGACCACTCCAGTATTTTCTCAGACACGATAAAACTGATTAGGGTTTTCGCTTGGAACTGATTTTGTTGCCCCGATTCCAGTGAAGCTTTGCCCGCTGAAAAACTTACGAACAGTATCTGTGTTGAGCCATTGCATGAACATGCCCAAACCAACTGCAGGTTCACCTTGCCCCAATGCCAAGCCATTTAAAGCATTTACGACATCAATTGCCAGGGCCATTAAGTCCTCCAATGTGCACCATGTAATAGTACCATAATATGCTACCGGTGGGGGTGGTGTGGTCTCGCAAACATGTTAAACAGGAGAAGAGAATTGGCAAGTTTATTATGAAGTTAGTTTTGTTTGAGAATGCTAATTTCCAGACGGTCAAGGCTTTTTATCAAGACAATGTGTTGACTGTTCCGGTGGATAAGTTGCCACCTCCAGAGCCGAAGAAACCTAAGATCATGAAGGTGAAGATTTCTTGATTGATGATGCTTTAACATTTGTTTTGGCATGTTCTTTAGTTTTCAAAAGTTGCTGATATGTGCAAGTTTCTTATATAGTTCAAAAAAATTATGAACTGAGATTTTATTACCTGTAAGTTGTTGAGTATGTGCAAGTTTCTTATATAGTTGATGAGTGATTAAGATATACAATCATCTGATCGGTAACATGAGCTGTAAATCTCAATATCATTCCAGCTATATAGTCAATAAATCTTTAGATATTGGTGATCAGTGATTAAGATAGATATGTTACCATAATAATTCCCTACAGATTGCTTGAGTTTTATTAATCTGCCTCTTATCTGATTACTGGTCTTTTCCTGCTTCTGATTCTAGCATCAGTACAAATCGTCTTAGTGCTTTTGACTGTGTAGTGACTCACCTGGGGCTGGTTTGCATAGTTACAGATAGTTATGGGGCTTCTTACCATGCACTCTCAATCATAAGCAAAAATTAAATTTACAGAAGACTTGGTTGAAAAACAGAGATATTTTTTGTAAAATATCAATTCTTTTGTAACTATAAAATTATTTTATTAATATAGAGTTTAGTATATATCATAGATATTTAATTTTCTACTATTTTACAATGATAGTAATAATATCCCATCTACAATTTTATTAATTTTATTTCATATTTTATAATTATATTTAAATTTTTTATTATTTAAATTTTTTCTTAAAATTATTTTAAAAAAATAACAACCTATAGCGTCGGCATTCAGAAGACGACGCTTTAAAGCAAATCTACAGCGTCGGCAATTACACGTCGACGCTCTAAACCAAATCTGTATCGTCGGCATTTACAAGCCGATGCTATAAACCAAATCTAAAGCGTCGGTATTTTAAATGCCGACGCTGTACGTATAAGTTACAGCATCGGCATTATAAAGACCGACACTATAAAGGATTTTAGGCGTCGGCGTTTTAAAGCCCGACGCTACAGATTGTCAAAAACATCAGTTATATCAATGACTGACGCAACAGATCATGCCCAAATGCCTTAAGGCATCGGTTAAAGTTACAACCGATGCTTCAAGTGTGTTTAAGCGTCGGTTGTATATTCAACCGATGCAAAAAGTGCGACGCAGAAGGACCTTTCTGTACTAGTGTCGGGTGATTGGGGCAAACAATACATATGAATTGACTATTTGTCTGTGTGGCAAAGGGTCTGGTGGGACGTCGCCGAATTATGTGTTATAAACTGTATGGTACTAAGACTGGCCATCTTATGTACTTGTATGGTTGCTCCCAGTCATATCCGCATTTACAACACAGTTTACAGTAATAATTATTTGTGAAATAAAAATACAGTTTATTTGTTTTTTCTCATCATCTTCATCACCTAGGAGGAAGCTTAAATGAGTTCTTCACTATGACCATTTTTCCACAAGAAATTAGTAGTTTTGATTGACGAAACAATCTCTTTCTAAAATTTTCACGAAGGCCATTATAATTATTTTCAATTTGCTTGGCTATTGCAATACAACTCTATCTCTGAATGCTTCCCATTAGGATATTGCATCATTAATCATCTACATTTGAAAAAAATAAAAGTTAGATCCATATATACTGCAATATATTAATACTTATATATCACTTAAGAAATATATATAAAAACCTGTTCATAAGGAGGATGGCGGGGAATATAGGCATTCCGTTGAGCATTAGGATGGCGGGGAATATTGGCATTTGGTTGAGCGTTCATCATGAGAGCACTACAAGAAATTTGTAATCAGACAATTGTTGACAGACAATGGTTAAAAAAAACCGTTGTCCTAAAAAATCATACAATGGTGAATTGATTTTGCAGAAAAAACAGTTTTGTGAGCTCCAGAACAAACAACGGATATCCATCTTTTTTAAACTATTGTACAAGTTGTATCTTCTCATCGAGTCAGACAACGGTTTTTGAAATATAGTGTTGTTGTAGATCTTTAACACTACGATTACAAACCGTTGTTACTATGTTAACATATAGGGATATAAGATAACGGTTTTGACATTATATTGTGTAATTCAGACAACGGTTTTTTAAAAAGTTTGTCCTATAAACCATCAAACAATGGAATGAAAACAGTTGTCTGAGGAATTTCAGTAGGTACCACGTATTGAGGTGGTAACACGTGATAGGTGGTAAATCATGCACAAGGATTGCTGAGGTGGCGAAATGAGAGCCCTTCATTGATATGAGATTTGATATTGGCCATTAGATCGAAAAATAGCTGATATTCTTATATAATGGTTTTATGTTAAAACAAAAGCCTTGTCTTAGTTGGTCTCGTATAAGCTTTTAGATATTATGTTGTGTAATTCATACAACAGTTTGTAGAATGGTTGTCTTAGATACCTTCATACAACGGAATAAAATAGTTTTCTGAAATAGTTATTTTATTATTTTAATGGGCATCACCTGATGAGGTGGCACCCGATGATAGGTTGTAAACATTTTATTCGGATTGCCGAAGCATCGGAATGACAGCCCTTGATTGAAATGAGACTAGATATTAGCCGTTAGATTAACCATTAGATTGAAAAAAGCTGATATGCTTACACAACGGTTTTTTAATAATAAAACATTGTCTTAGTTTATATTTACACAATGGTGTTTGAAGAAAACCATTGTAAAAGTATTACTGTATAAAATTAGATTCTCGGTTAACAAGTTAAATTTCTAAATGATTTTTTCAACGATCCAACCGTACGGATGTTAAGATATATCAATTTTAGTCATATAAAAAAATTATTAAAAATTTTGAAATTCATCTTCCATATCAGGATTGGATAAAAATCTAGTAAAAGTACAACTCCCGACAACGAGACTCATTCCCGATTTATAAGATTAATTTTTAAAATAATTTTTTCGACGATCCAACCGTACAGATGTTAAGATATATTAATTTTAGTCATATGAAAAAATTATTAACAAATTTGAAATTCATCTTGCATGTCAAGATAAGAAAAATTCAATAAAAGTACCACTCCACACAATGAGACTCATTCCCAATTTACAAGATTATTTTTTATATTGATTTTTTCGATGATCCAACCGTACGGATTTTAAGATATATTAATTTTAGTCAAAGGAAAAAATTATTAACAAATTTGAAATTCATCTTGCATGTCAGGATTAGAAAAATCTAGTGAAAGTACCACTCCAAGCAACGAGACTCGTTCCCGATTTACAAGATTAATTTTTAAAATAATTTTTTCGACCATCCATCCATACGTATGTTAAGATATATCAATTTTAGTCATATGAAAAAAGTTTGAAATTCATCTTACATAACAGAATTCGAAAAATCCAGTAAAAGTCCATTCCAAACAACGAGACTCGTTCCCGATTTACAAGATTAATTTTTAAAATGATTTTTTCAACAATCCAACCATACGGATGTTAAGATATATCAATTTTAGTCATATGAAAAAACTATTAAAAAATTAAAATTCATCTTGCTTATCAGGATTTGAAAAATCCAGTAAAAGTACCACTCCAAAAAACGAGACTTGCTCCCGATTTACAAGATTACTTTTTAAAATTATTTTTTGGAAGATCCAACCATACGGATGTTAAGATATATCAATTTTAGTCATATGAAAAAATTATTAAAAATTTAGAAATTCATCTTCTCTATCAGGATTAAAAAATCCGATAAAAGTACCACTCTAGACAACGAGACTCATTCCCGATTTACAAATTAATTTTTAAATTGATTTTTTGATGATCCAACCATACGGATGTTTAGATATATCAATTTTAGTAATATGAAAAAACTATTAAAAAATTTGCAATTCATCTTGCATATCAGGATTTGAAAAATCCAGTAAAAGTACCACTCTAAGCAACGAGACTCGTTCCCGATTTACAAGATCAATTTTTAAAATAATTTTCTCGACGATCCATCCATACCGATGTTAAGATATACCAATTTTAGTCATATTAAAAAATTTGAAATTCATCTCGCATATTAGAATTTGAAAAATCCAGTAAAAGTCCACTCCAAACAACGAGACTCGTTCCCCATTTACATGATTAATTTTTAAAATGATTTTTCAATGATCCAACAGTACGAATGTTAAGATATATCAATTTTAGTGATATAAAAAAAATATTAAAAAATTGAAATTCATCTTGCATATTAGGATTAAAAAAATCCAGAAAAGTGCCACTCCAAACAACCAGACTCGCTCCCGATTTACAAGATTACTTTTTAAAATTAATTTTTGGAAGATCCAACATCTTATTTTAAAAAAAGTAACACATTATCTTGTCCCGTGCTTAGTTATTACTTATTAGGATTAGAGTGAGCGTGAAATCAGACTTTCGTGAAAATATATAGCCCCAAATAATGGCTCCCTTGTAAAAATTTTAAAGGAAAAGATTATTTTCCTTTTTTAATATTTTAGCATCTCCGAACTTAAATATAAAATCATTTAACATGTATTAGTAAGGTACCTATTTGAGGAGTTGAGGAGTTACCTTTAGGGTTTTAAGATTTAGATTTAAGGTAAAAGGTTTTAAACATTCAAATATCCTACGCCCATGGTTCTAATGATGAACACTAACCAAATGCCTATATTCCCCATCCTAACACTCAATAGAATGGCCATCCTCCTTATGAACATGTTTTATATATATTTCTTAAGTGATATGTGAGTATTAATATATTGTAGTATGTATGGATCTAACTTTTATTTTTTTTCAAATGTAGATTATTAATGATGCAATATCCTCCATGGGAAGAATTCCAAGATGGAGTTGTATTGCAATATCCAAGAAAATTGAAAATAATTATAACGGCCTTCCTAAAATTTTTAAAAAGAGATTGTTTCCTCAATTAAAATAAGTAGTTTCTTATGGAAAACTGGTCAGAGTGAAGAACTCATTTAAGATTCCTCCTAGGTGAAGAACTTATTTCACAAATAATTATTACTAAAAGGTTAGCAATATTTAATCTCTTTTCTACATATGTTCTCAAACTCTTGATATATAAATCTATGTAAAATTTCTTTATATTTTTATAATTGTACTTTGTTAATAATACTATAAGAATACAAATGATGACTAAAGTTAAATTTGAACATTCTTGAGCATTTTGAACAAAAATTATTTTCAACCCATCAACCCAAATATTTAGACCTTAACTAAAACTGAATAACAAATGGAGAACATTTTAACATATTTTGACACTTTTAAAAACGATACTAAGTGTTAATAGTAATTTTGTCACACAATAGTCTAAAATATAGTAAAGTAAACTACCCACAAAAATGTGACATATGTTAACTTTACCAAATTCATATATCAATGTCTTAGGGATATAATTTCTAGAGTTTTAGATTTTAAAATAATATAAGCCTCCATTTTGGTCATATATATCTTTAATATTTTCTTAAAATATATATTAACTATTTTGCAAGGTTATAAAACATATTGGAGGATGAAAAGGGTTTTACAATTTAACAAATGGACCAAATTGATATATGGTCAAAGAATAATTACTAATTCGAGTACAAATATTAACTATTTGGAGTAAAAATATTAACTGTTCAACATAATGATTATTTTTTTATCATTGAAAGAAATAGTAAATCATAAAATAATTAAAAAAATTTAAACATATTAAGTAGATATTATAAAATAATTTATCTAAGTTATACTATAAGTTATTGTTTGAAACTAATGTTTGGGGTTCTTAATAAAGGGAGTTGGTGAAAATGATTTTTTAACCATCTAACATTATGATGTTGTTTTGATAAAAAAATAAAATTTTGTTATTTATTAACTACCCATCCATTAAGGTTTTTACCATCAGAAGTTGTTTCTATCCCATTAGAAATAATATAAAACACATTTTTTATATATTGCAAACAATAATTTGTAAGACTAATTGGTAAGCTCAAAATTTTTATGGCATATATTGTGATTCTACTTGATTTTGAAATTTATGTGGTTAAAAGATTTTCAATTGTCATACTAAACTTATAATAAGCACATATTTAACAAACATCTAATAAGTATAATATGTATCAAAAGTGAATATACTTTTATTATTATTATGTAAAAAGGTTTTTAACAAGTATGTTACCTTACATGAAACTCCAATGCAAAGTTTTTGCTTTTCTTACCACAATGAGTTTTAATATATCTGTTAAAAATAATTCATAAAAATTAATGTATAGAAATTAATATAAATTAAATAACTTTTTTATGAATATGTTAAAAATAGGTTAGTTAATTTGAAACACAAATTAAAACTTCTATTTCAAATAAATTGGACTAGATTTAACTCATAATATTAGCATTGAGATTAGTCAACTATATATACTATCTTACCAATAATAAATATGTTTAACAATTTTTTTTAAAAATTTAATTTTTTTCAACCTAGCTCAAATACAAGAACTACATTACAATCATTAATATGTATGAAATCACATTATTTTTAAATATCTTTAAAAGTATTATGTAAATCTTAAGTGACTTGATAATTTTGATCATAATTGGTCTTGTGTAGTAGTTATGACCTTCTATCATATTTGTTCTAAACCTTTTATATCACAAATATTTTTAATATAAATAAAAATTATTTTTTGGTATAAGATTAAAATATGTTTATTATTTCAAACAAATCTTAATAAATTTGAAGTTAAAGAATTATTTACTAATAATATAATCATCACTTTGAAATATGATTGACCTATTATATTTTTGATGTGGTATAATAGTATAAATTTCTAGTTCATCGAAATAATTAAGAAACAACATCTTATTTTAAAAAAAGTAACGCATGATCTTAGCTGTGCTTACTTATTACTTATTAGGTTTTGAGTGAGCGTGAAATCAAATTTTCCCTAAATAATGGATCCCTTGCAAAAATTTTAAAGCAAAAGATTATTTTCCTTTTTAATATTTTAGCATGTGCGAACTTAAATATAAAATCATTCAACATGCATCAATAAGGTACTTGCTTTAAGATTTAGATTTAAGGTAAATGGTTTTAACAGAGATTCAAATATCCTGCGCCCATGGTTTTAATGATGAACACTAACAAAATGCCTATATTCCCGGCCATCCCTACCCTCAAGAGAATGGTCATCCTCCTTATGAACAGGTTTTATATATATTTCTTAAGTGATATAAGAGTATTAATATATTGTAGTATGTATGAATCTAACTTTTATTTTTTTTCAAATGTAGATGATTAATGATGCAATATCCTCCATGGGAAGCATTGAAAGATGGAGTTTTATTGCAATATCTAAGCAAATTGAAAATAATTATAATGGCCTTCCTAAAAATTTTAAAAAGAGATTATTTCGGCAATTAAAACAAGTAGTTTTTTGTGGAAAACTGTTTTTTGTGGAAAACTGGTGAGAGTGAAGAACTTATTTAATCTTTCTCCTAGGTGATGAAGATGATGATAAAAAACAAATAAGGTAGTATTTTTATTTCACAAATAATTATTACTTAAAAGTTAGCAGTATTTAATCTCTTTTCTGCTTATGTTCTCAAACTCTTGATATATTAATCTATGTAAAATTTCTTTATAATTTTTATAATTGTATTTTGTTAATAATACTATTTGAATACAAATGATGAGAAATCAACATTTCATCAATTATTTAGCCATATATGATTTTCTGATTATAATTATTTGTTAAATCCGTATTTAATTCCAAATTTTTTTAAAAATTATGAAATTTATATTTTATTAAGTTTGGAATATTCGGAGAATTTTAAAATTATTTTGGTAATTTTGGGATAAATTTTATCTGCGCGTTGTTTCGTTTATTCGTTAAAAAGAGGAATAAATTGTGTTTCAAAAATTATTTTAAAATTTCGAAAATCCTATTTCTATTAACTTTTAATTATTTGTGATATGTTATAAAATATTTTATTAAGGTTCGAGTTTTAAGTATCCGTGAATTGTTCGTTAAATAATTAAATTACGGGTCTGATAAAATTTTATTGCGAAGTTTATATGAATAATAAAAAAAAGGGGGGCAAGGGTTTTCATAACCGGGTTTAACCCCTCCTTCCCCTTCTCAGTTCATTGTTTCTCTTGACCCATCTCTCCTTCTTCTCAAATCTCTCATCTCGATTCCACTCTCTTTCTTTCAGCAAATATCTTCTCTCTTCCATGTTATCATCTCCCTGTTTTTTCTCTATTCTTCGGTGAGTTCACTGTTTATTTTCTTGTTTCTTTTTTATCGCCGCCTTCGCCGCTCCGGAAAGTGGTGGCGTGTATGTCATCCCCTGCGTGCGTGTGTATCCTGTTGGTGTGTGTATATTTATCCGCATATGTGTGAGTCCTGATGTGATGCTCCTGTTTTGTAATTCTGTTTTCCGGCGATTTTCACCGCCCTGCTCCTCTGTTCGGCATGTACCTTGTGGTCTTGGTGTTTGGGTGTATGTGCGCCCCTGTGTCACTGTTCCCTTTGTTTTTTCGGTTTGGTGCAATGTTTTCCGGTTGCCCTGTTCGGTGATACACGTGCGTGCGTGTGTTGTTCGAATTGATGGTTCCTTCTGGTATTCTGAACTTCTGATATTATTATTTTATTAATTCTGTAGGATTTGGTTGATAATTGTTTCGTGACATAAATAAACTGCATGGAATTATAACATTTAATCGGTGAATATTCACGTTGGAAACCCAATTTATACGGGTACCCACAAATTTTTGCCGTCGTCGGCAATGAGCCTCAGCGAGCCGACGGTGGACTATGATGAATATTCTGAGTCCTACAATTTAAAATACAAAATACAATTTAAAATGCAAATTACGAATAAAATTATAAAATATGAGTTAAGACATAAAAATGCGGATAATAACGAATAATAAGTGTATTTAATTGATGTTTGTGAATTTGCGAATTTTCAGTGTTGGACTGGAATCGGTGGTTGGGAATTGTATTGTGGTTGGTGTGAATTGGTTGAGATTGATTTGATGTCCGGAAGTTCGACGGGTTAGCCGATAATCAAAGGAGGTGCTGCCCGAATTCCGGAAAATTAAATTACGGAAATACGAGGCTGTATCCAATGACTATCGGAATGTTGATCAGTTATATTAACGTACCTTATACGAAATTTGATTATGTGTTGTGATGAAATACTTTACAAAAATCGATAACCCTAGTTTCATAAAAGGATAAATATACCTATTTTCTGAAAATGCACACCGAACCGACTTTCGAAGACGTGAACCCTAATTGATACGTGTATTATTATATGATGTACGTTACGAGTCGGGTTTTGTTAACGTTCGGGTAGATTATTAGCGAGGATATGTCAAACATAATCGAAGGTCTAAGTTAGGGTGTTTCGACTTTGTAGGTGCTAGTCGAAAAGCCCAAGAGTTGGCGTTGGATAGCCTAGTGGACAGTCGATGAGCTTAGTATGGTTTCAATCGAAGGAACTGAGTGTTGAAGTTGAATCCAGGGTAATCTAGTGGTTAGGTGATAAAGCCTGAGTGTTTGTGTCGGCTCAAGGTCAATCGGTAATGTTTTTAAGGCTCTGCAAGGCAAGTACCCCTGAACAAATCTTTTACGGTTCGGTATATATGAATAATTGTGGGTTTAAATTACGTACTGAAATAGAACGATTTAAGTTATGTATCCCCTGGGTTTCAAATTGTTGTTAACTTGTGTTTTTGGGGGAAAAGTGACTTTTGAAATACCTATCTTTAAGTTTTGAATAAAAAAAATGTTTTTGAAAATGTACTGTGTTATAATTTTTTTGACAAGAGATAGGTAAGTGGTTTGGAAAACTGGATAAAAATGATCAGATAATTGGATGAGTGTGCGAGAAGGCCCATAACGGCCTGGAAGTTAGCGTAAGAGGCGAAGTTGTTATGCACCCTATTATAACCACCAGCCCAGCGTGAAAAAGACCTAGCTAGTCTCTGAGTTCCGGAACAAGTTTCATAGGATAGCCTGATCAGCTGTCTCACCAGGGATCATCCAATACTTTTATATCTGAGCAAGTGATTTTGAGGTTCCCGGAGAGGAACAAATTTTATAGGTCCTGTGATGGGATAAGTTTTATAGTTCCCGTAACGGAACAAATGGTTTTATGGGTCCTGTGATGGGACAGAAGATTTGAAAATGAAAGAAGCATGCTAAAATTGAAATTGATATTTATGCACAACACACAACTAATGATTTGGTTTTACAGAGCATGCTAGTTTTGATATCCAGTTCATACATGTTTTACTTGTTTTCTAGCAAGTTATGATTTCTGTTCCTATAATTGTTTATCATAAACTGTTTTTGATTATTATTCATATAGTGGTGATGCTGAGCAATCTAATGCTCATCCTAGCAAAATGTTTTATATGTGTGTATTGCAGATGTCTAGGGGATTTTCCCGTGGTGGTTAGGACAAAGTTCAAGTTCCTTCTGTGTCAGGATCCTCTGAGGTAGTTGTGTTGGACCAAAGTGGGTCTGTCTAGTTGTTGTACAAAGATAGTATTGTCAGGACTGTCTTTCGTAAGTTGGTTTTGTGATGGTTGTAAGCTAAGTCATACTTAAACCTGGAAAAGATCTTGGAAAAAGGGGTTGTGTTTATATAATAATGTTGAGTTGGATTATTTTAAGTTGTTATTGTTGTTATTGATGACGTCAACTCCTGACCCCTGGGTTGAGGCCGTTACAGTTGGTATCAGAGCTACAGGTATGAGTCCCTGATTTAGGTTAGGAATAGAGTCAGAAGAGTGCAAGAAGGTTTATTCTATATAGATATGAGTCAGCAACTCAACCAGAGGAGTGAGTCTGTGAGTTTAGTCAAGGGTTCGAAGACGTAACCCTGATGTCTATTGGGGATTGGCTGGAACTGCCCTAGACTTAAGTAAGTCTCCCTTATATATAGGTATCATTGACAATGTCTAGTTGAGGTTTCTAGTTTCTTTCCTCGAGCAAGCGAATCTGACCATGAAAGTTCAGGTGGAAGGGTAATAGTCAGCGGCTGTCACGATAGTCGAGTCTCATAGTGAATAAGGATCAGTACTGAGGTTTATACCTTGAACCCTTATATTTCTTTCCTCGGAGGTTCTATCGGGTGATTGGGGCAAACAATACATATGAATTGAATATTTGTCTGTGTGGCAAAGGGTCTGGTGGGACGTTGCCGAATTATGTGTTGTAAACTGTATGGTACTAAGACTGGCCATCTTATGTACTTGTATGGTTGCTCCCAGTCATATCCGCATTTATAACACAGTTTACAGTAATAATTATTTGTGAAACAAAAATACAGTTTATTTGTTTTTTCTCATCATCTTCATCACCTAGGAGGAAGCTTAAATGAGTTCTTCACTATGACCATTTTTCCACAAGAAATTAGTAGTTTTAATTGACGAAAAAATCTCTTTCTAAAATTTTCACGAAGGCCATTATAATTATTTTCAATTTGCTTGGCTACTGCAATACAACTCTATCTCTGAATGCTTCCCATTAGGAAATTGCATCATTAATCATCTACATTTGAAAAAAATAAAAGTTAGATCCACAGATACTGCAATATATTAATACTTATATATCACTTAGGAAATATATATAAAAACCTGTTCATAAGGAGGGTGGCGGGGAATATAGGCATTCCGTTGAGCATTAGGATGGCGGGGAATATTGGCATTTGGTTGAGCGTTCATCATGAGAGCACTACAAGAAATTTGTAATCAGACAATGGTTGACAGACAACGGTTAAAAAAAACCGTCGTCCTAAAAAATCATACAATGGTGAATTGATTTTGCAGAAAAAAACAGTTGTGTGAGCTCAAGAACAAACAACGGATATCCATCTTTTTTAAACTATTGTACAAGTTGTATCTTCTCATCGAGTCAGACAACGGTTTTTTAAATATAGTGTTGTTGTAGAGCTTTAACACTACGATTACAAACCGGTGTTACTATGTTAACATATAGGGATATAAGATAACGGTTTTGACATTACATTGTGTAATTCAGACAACGGTTTTTTAAAAAATTTGTCCTATAAACCATCAAACAATGGAATGAAAACAGTTGTCTGAGGAATTTCAGTAGGTACCACGTATTGAGGTGGCAGCACGTGATAGGTGGTAAATCATGCACAAGGATTGCTGAGGTGGCGAAATGAGAGCCCTTCATTGATATGAGATTTGATATCGGCCATTAGACCAAAATATAGCTGATATTCTTATATAATGGTTTTATGTTAAAACAAAAGTCTTGTCTTAGTTGGTCTCGTATAAGCTTTTAGATATTATGTTGTGTAATTCATACAACAGTTTGTAGAATGGTTGTCTTAGATACCTTCATACAACGGAATAAAATAGTTTTCTGAAATAGTTATTTTATAATTTTAATGGGCAGCACCTGATGAGGTGGCACCCGATGATAGGTTGTAAACATTTTATTCGGATTGCCGAAGTATCAGAATGACAGCCCTTGATTGAAATGAGACTAGATATTAGCCGTTAGATTCGCCATTAGATTAAAAAAAAGCTGATACGCTTACACAAAGGTTTTTTAATAAAAAAACATTGTCTTAGTTTATATTTACACAATGGTGTTTGAAGAAAACCATTGTAAAAGTATTACTGTATAAAATTAGATTCCCAGTTAACAAGTTAAATTTCTAAATGATTTTTTCAACGATCCAACCGTACGGATGTTAAAATATATCAATTTTAGTCATATAAAAAAAATATTAAAAATTTTGAAATTCATCTTCCATATCAGGATTAGATAAAAATCTAGTAAAAGTACAACTCCCGACAACGAGACTCATTCCCGATTTATAAGATTAATTTTTAAAATAATTTTTTTGACGATCCAACCGTACAGATGTTAACATATATTAATTTTAGTCATATGAAAAAATTATTAAAAAATTTGAAATTCATCTTGCATGTCAAGATAAGAAAAATCCAATAAAAGTACCACTCCACACAACAAGACTCATTCCCAATTTACAAGATTATTTTTAATATTGATTTTTTCGACGATCCAACCGTACGGATTTTAAGATATATCAATTTTAGTCAAAGAAAAAAATTATTAACAAATTTGAAATTCATCTTGCATGTCAGGATTAGAAAAATCTAGTAAAAGTACCACTCCAAGCAACGAGACTCGTTCCCGATTTACAAGATTAATTTTTAAAATGATTTTTTCGACGATCCATCCGTACGTATGTTAAGATATATCAATTTTAGTCATATGAAAAATGTTTGAAATTCATCTTGCATAACAGAATTCGAAAAATCCAGTAAAAGTCCACTCCAAACAATGAGACTCGTTCCCGATTTACAAGATTAATTTTTAAAATAATTTTTTCAACAATCCAACCATACGGATGTTAAGATATATCAATTTTAGTCATATGAAAAAATTAATAAAAAATTGAAATTCATCTTGCTTATCAGGATTTGAAAAATCCAGTAAAAGTACCACTCCAAAAAATGAGACTTGCTCCTGATTTACAAGATTACTTTTTAAAATTATTTTTTGGAAGATCCAACCATACGGATGTTAAGATATATCAATTTTAGTCATAAGAAAAAATTATTAATAATTTAGAAATTCATCTTGTATGTCAGGATTAAGAAATTCGGTAAAAGTACCACTCTAGACAACGAGACTCATTCCCGATTTACAAATTAATTTTTAAATTGATTTTTTGACGATCCAACCGTACAGATGTTTAGATATATCAATTTTAGTCATATGAAAGAACTATTAAAAAAATTTGCAATTTATCTTGCATATCAGGATTTGAAAAATCCAGTAAAAGTACCACTCTAAGCAACGAGACTCGTTCCCGATTTACAAGATCAATTTTTAAAATAATTTTTTCGACGATGCATCCATACCGATGTTAAGATATATCAATTTTAATCATATTAAAAAAATTGAAATTCATCTTGAATATTAAAATTTTAAAAATCCAGTAAAAGTCCACTCCAAACAACGAGACTCGTTCCCGATTTACATGATTAATTTTTAAAATAATTTTTCAACGATCCAACAGTACGAATGTTAAGATATATCAATTTTAGTGATATAAAAAATTATTAAAAAATTGAAATTCATCTTGCATATTAGGATTAAAAAAATTCAGTAAAAGTACGACTCCAAACAACCAGACTAGCTCCCGATTTACAAGATTACTTTTTAAAATTATTTTTTGGAAGATCCAACATCTTATTTTAAAAACAGTAACACATTATCTTGGCCCGTGCTTAGTTATTACTTATTAGGATTAGATTCGTGAAAATATATAGCCCCAAATAATGGCTCCCTTGCAAAAATTTTAAAGCAAAAGATTATTTTCCTTTTTTAATATTTTAGCATCTCCCAACTTAAATATAAAATCATTTAACATGTATTAGTAAGGTACCTATTTGAGGAGTTGAGGAGTTAGCTTTAGGGTTTTAAGATTTAGATTTAAGGTAAAAGGTTTTAACAGACATTCAAATATCCTCCGCACATGGTTCTAATGATGAACACTAACCAAATGCGTATATTCCCCCATCCTAACACTCAAGAGAATGGCCATCCTCCTTATGAACAGTTTTTATATATATTTCTTAAGTGATATGTGAGTATTAATATATTGTAGTATGTATGGATCTAACTTTTACTTTTTTTCAAATGTAGATTATTAATGATGCAATATCCTCTATGGGAAACATTCAAAGATGGAGTTGTATTGCAATATCCAAGAAAATTGAAAATAGTTATAATGGCCTTCCTAAAATTTTTAAAAAGAGATTGTTTCCTCAATTAAAACAAGTAGTTTCTTATGGAAAACTGGTCAGAGTGAAGAACTCATTTAAAATTCCTCCTAGGTGATTACGATGATGATAAAAAATAAATAAGCTTGTATTTTTATTTAGCAAATAATTATTACTAAAAGGTTAGGAATATTTATTCTCTTTTCTGTTTATATTCTCAAACTCTTGATATATAAATCTATGTAAAATTTCTTTATAATTTTTAGAATTGTACTTTGTTAATAATACTATAAAAATACAAATGATGACTAAGACTAAAACTTCATGAGCATTTTGAAAAAAAATTATTTTCAACCCATCAACCCAAATATTTAGACCTTAACTAAAACTGAATAACAAATGGAGAACATTTTAACATATTTTGACACTTTTAAAAATGATACTAAGTGTTAACACGAGTAATTTTATCCCACAATAGTCTAAAATATAGTAAAGTAAACTCCCCACAAAAACGTGGCATATGTTAACTTTACCAAATTCATATATCTATATCTTAGGGATAGAATTTCTAGAGTTTTAGATTTTAAAATAATATAAGCCTCCATTTTTGGTCATATATATCTTTAATATTTTCTTAAAATATATATTAACTATTTTGCAAGGTTATAAAACATATTGGAGGATGAAAAGGATTTTACAATTTAACAAATGGACCAAATTGATATATGGTCCAAGAATAATTACTAATTGGAGTACAAATATTAACTATTTGGAGTAGATATATTAACTGTTCAACACAATGATTATTTTTTTATCGTTGAAAGATATAGTAAATCATAAAATAATTAAAAAAAATTAAACATATTAAGTAGATATTACAAAATAATTTATCTATGTAATACTATAAGTTACGGTTTGAAACTAATGTTTGGGGTTTAATAAAGGGAGTCGTGAAAATGAATTTTTAACCATGTAACATTATGATGTTGTCTTGATAAAAAAATAAGCACATATTTAACATTATGATTTTCAATTGTCATACTAAACTTATAATAAGCACATATTTAAGAAACCTCTAATAAGTATAATCTTATTAAAAGTGAATATGGTTTTATTATTGTTATGTAAAATGGTTGTTAACAAGTATATTATCTTACATGAAACTCCAATGCAAAGTTCTTGCTTTCCTTACCACAATGATTTTATTATATGTGTTAAAAATAATTTATAAAAATTAAAGTATAGAAATTAATATAAATTAAATAACAAAGTTTTTTATGAATATGTTAAAAATAGGATAGTTAATTTGAAACACAAATTAAAACTTCTATTTCAAATAAATTGGACTAGATTTAACTCAAAATATTAACATTGAGATTAGTCAACTATATATACTATCTTACCAATAATAAATATTTTTAACAATTTTTTTAAAAATGTAATTTTTTACAACCAAGCTCAAATCCAAGAACTAAATTACAATCATTAATTTGTATGAAATCACATTATTTTTTAATATTTTAAAAGTATAATATAAATCTTAAGTGACTTGATAATTTTTTTCTTAATGTGTCTTGTGTAGTACTTATGACCTTATATCATATTTGTTCTAAACCTTTTATATTACAAATATTTTTAATATAAATAAAAATTATTTTTTGGTATAAGATTAAAATATTTTTATTATTTCAAAAAAATCTTAATAAATTTGGAGTTAAAGAATTAATTACTAATAATACAATCATCACTTTCAAATATGATTGACCTATTATATTTTTGATTTGCTATAATATTATAAATTTCTACTTCATCCAAATAATTAAGAAACAACATCTTATTTTAAAAAAAGTAAGGCATTATCTAGGCACGTGCTTACTTATTACTTATTAAGATTTGAGTGAGCGTGAAATCAAATTTTCCTTAGGGCCAAATAATGGCTCCCTTGCAAAAAATTTAAAGCAAAAGATTATTTTTCTTTTTTAATATTTTAGCATCTCCAAACTTAAATATAAAATCATTCAACATGTATGTTTAAGGTACAGGAGTTGAGGAGTTAGCTTTAGGATTTTAAGATTTAGATTTAAGGTAAAAGGTTTTAACATATATTCAAATATCCTCAGCCAATGGTTCTAATGATGAACACTAACCAAATGCCTATATTCCCTCCCATCCTAACGCTCAAGAGAATGGCCATCCTCCTTATGAAGAGGTTTTATATATATTTCTTAAGTGATATATGAGTATTAATATATTGTAGTATGTATGGATCTAACTTTTATTTTTTTCAAATGTAGATGATTAATAATGCAATATCCTTCATGGGAAGCATTCAAAGATGGAGTTGTATTGCAATATCCAAGCAAATTGAAAATAATTATAATGGCCTTCCTAAAAATTTGTAAAAAAGGATTATTTCATCAATTAAAACAAGTAGTTTTTTGTGGAAAACCGGTGAGAGTGAAGAACTTATTTAATCTTCCTCCTAGGTGATGATGATGATTATAAAAAATTAAAAAGCTTGTATTTTTATTTCATAAATAATTATTACTAAAAGGTTATCAATATTTAATATCTTTTATAATTATACTTTGTTAATAATACTATAAGAATATAAATGATGACTAAGGTTAAATTTGAACCTTCATCAGCATTTTGAACAAAAATTATTTTCAACCCATCAACCCAACTATTTAGACCTTAACTAAAACTGAATAACAAATGGAGAACATTTTAACATATTTTGACACTTTTAAAAATGATACTAAGTATTAATATGAGTAATCTTGTCCCACAATAGTCTAAAATACCGTGACATATGTTAACTTTACCAAATTCATATATCTATATTTTAGGGATAGAATTTCATGAGTTTTAGATTTTAAGATAATATAAGACTCCATTTTTGGTCATATATATCTTTAATATTTTCTTAAAATATATATTAACTATTTTGCAAGGTTATAAAAAATATTGGAGGATGAAAAGGGTTTTACAATATAACAAATGGACCAAATTGATATATGGTCCAAGAATAATTACTAATTGGAGTATACATATTAACTATTTGGAGTAGAAATATTAACTCAATAAAATGATTATTTTTTTTATCATTGAAAGAAATAGTAAATCATAAAATAATTAAAAAAATTAAAACATATTAAGTAAATATTACAAAATAATTTATATAAGTAATACTGTTATAGGAAGAATTTCGTATAACAGGGTTGTGGAGGTTAATGGGCGGAACAAAGATTAAGGATGGTATTTGAGGGCGGAGGAAGGTTGTTTCGTGGTGGTGGAGCTTGTATGTTGACTCCATAAGAAGGAATAGGGTTTGTTATTCTCTGTCAAGTGTCGACTCATGTCTCATACAAGTGCCTACGTACCCTATTTATAGAGATCAAGCCTCACGTAGTTCTTGGGGAACAAGTCATATAGGTTAGGGTTTGGACTCTTCAGTCCGTGCAGCCCAAGCCCATGATAGTCAAGCCTTTAGCCAATTTAGTCACGTAAATCTCAACCGGCTCCACACGCTTCCTACAATCTCGCGGCATCTCCGCAATCCTTCCCGTGATTGTAGGAACAACCCGTGTCGGCCCCGAAATCTAAGAGCAACTCAATCATCTATGAGTTACACTCTATATCAAACACAAAGTCCTCTAATGCGGGCCGACCTGGCGGCCTCGGCCCGCACCGCCTTCATTTTTAATTAATAAATGCAATATTATCTTTAACTCCATTAGATGTGAGCTCATGGGCTCAGCCCGCGTGTGGGCAACCGAGCCCAGCTCGAGTACTATCACTTGAGCCCTCCTCACATGAAGTCACTTGAGCCCACTTCGCATATGAGAGCCCAATCGGCAAGTATGAGCCTACCTTACGGGCGTGACCCAGCTCGTATGTCACGAGCCCAGCTCGCATGTCATGAACCCAGCTCGCATGTCATGAACCCAAGTTACATTGGTCCATGATTCTAGCCCACACATGATAGTCCAGCCATTCAATGCACCTAAAGGGACCTGTTTAGGGCCCATGACCGAAAGCGGGCATAACAACTACCCCCCAAAATTCTTGGTCGCATCTTGAGGCTAGGAATTTTCCAATAATAGCTTTTCATGGCCTCGTAGGTGCGAGCCCACCAGGCCGCACCAAATCGCCTCGCGTACCTTGCCTCGCACGCCTTCTATTTAATATTCATTTTGACAGCCATTGGACAGCTGGCGTGGGGATCCGTGTCGTCATCTGAGATGGTGACACGTGTCGCCTCCCCTTTCTCTCTCCTATCCCCTATAAATATGTGAGATTTGAATTCATTTCTCACATTTCTAAAAACACTTCCTGAATTGCTGCTCAATTTGCTCAAGGATCTACCACGGTGAAGATTATCATCTCCACAAGAACCGTCTACCGGCAGCGATATTCTCCGGGAGCAGATTCATCAGGATCTTCATACACCTCTCCCACAGGTACTCTTCGATTTGAGCCCACTTAAATTTATATCTAGTCATTCAACTCGAGCACATACCACTTGTTTGATGCGAGCTCACACACACTCACAACATGCGATGCGAGCCCACTCATTTTTTTGTAACTCTATGTGATCACACACAATCACGATATGCGATGCGAGCCCGTCTTTTCATTTAGATACTTAGGTGTGATCCCGTGTGAGATCTGAGGACACTTATGTGCGACCCCATACTTGTTTTTGTTTTCTTTTTAGGGCCACACACAAATTTTCACCATCTTTTACAGATGTCGAGTGCGTCTTCAGCCCGATCCTATGGATCATCTCGCTCCTCCTCGATCCCGGCTCGCACCTCCGCCAGCCCAGTTCATTCTTCAGCCACTCCGTCTCCATTAAACCAATATCCTCCTGAACATCGAGGCTCAAAGGACTTCCAACGTGAGCTGACTTCTCTTTCTAGTCGTCTTAGCCAACCCATCTCTCCTGGCTCAGCTCTCACCCCTCAAGGGGCTTTGAACATTGGTAGAATTGAGAACTTGATGCGAGCCGCAGGATCCGGCTCGCTGGATATTCACCTTGACCCTAATCCTGAAGATTATACCAGGGAGAAGAATATGTATGATTGGAGAAACAGGCCCGTGGACCTTTCCAAAATACCAGCCTCCCTCGGGGTGGAGGAACTTTTTAACCACAAGCCCGCTCCTCTGGACAAAGAACGAGCTGAGGAGATTTTCAGAGAAATGGCCGAAGAGAGGGCAGCCCGTCTGAGGCAAGCAGTAGCTAACAAACCCGACCCCATTCACCTTGACTCAGAGTCTACTGACAGCGATCTGGGGAGTGCGTACTATGACACTAGGAGTAAAGGAAAAGAGCCCGTAGCTGCTGAATACCCCATCTTGGGGCTCGAGGGTGAAGAGGACGGCTCGCAGTGGTCCTATGACTCTCCTCAGAGTGAGGAGGTGGCAGATGTTACAAGTCAGTACAAGATTTGTAACTATAACTACATCCCCTCGGCCTCTCCTGAGCCTTATGTGCCTCCTACCCAGCCCGAGCTGGAGGGTGAAATTTTTTTTAAGAGGCAGATCATTTCTGATGGGGAGAAAAGCTCGACTGTCAACGAGGAGGTTAAGGTGTTCGCTTGCCGCGACCTGTCTACCTCATTGACTCAAAAACATCTGGTCGAGCATATTGAGCAGTTCCAGCTCGAGGGCCATGTTGTCTTGCCCCTGCCTCATATGAGGTGCTACGGATTTAACCATCCATAGAATGGAGGCAGGGTACCTCGCATGGTCTTGTCTACCTTCCTTCTCAGGCTAGGCATCTCTTCTCATCTTCATCCCTTCATCAAGGATGCCTGCGAGTACTACCAGCTTGCACCTCTGCAGGTTAACCCGAATGGATACCGGGCCGCCCTTGCCTTGTATATCATGTACAGCAAATGTGGGTTTCCTCCTCTAACAGCGAGACAGCTGAGCTACTTCCTTAATCTAAAGCATTCTCCTAATGACATTGGATATTTCAACTTCTCTGTCTGGCCGTGATTTAACAAGAAGAATCTCATTCACAACGGGACGAGCAACTCAGGGAAGTGGAAGAGCCCCTATTTCTACATCCACGAGGTGCCTCGAGTCCAGACTCATTTTTATTACAATCCATGTAAGTCTTCCCTGGCCGCTCTTATTTTTTTCTACCATAATTCCTTCTTTTAACAAGAAATGTTTTTTTATCTCCAGCCACCCCGCCTCGCACTGTCCTTGTGGGACAAGAAAAAATAAATGCAGATAGCCTGCTAGATCTTTCTAAGGAAAACAGGGATATTCGAAAGCTCATAACGACCTCGAACCTGGTCGCGTGTGGGTTTTTGAAAGAAGGAGTGAGGCTGACTCTTCAAAAGAAGATATTTAACAAGAGAGCTAGAAAGGGTAAGAATATCGGGCCCGCATGTGCGGGTCTGTCTACTCGCGTGCGCGAGCTCGTGGGCTCGCGTGTTTACACTTCCAGCATGCATCACTTCACATTGCACCTTAGTTTTCCGCATTTTTTTTAACCTGCTCGCATTACTTCTTTGCATTGCATCTCGCTGTGACTAATCTTTTCCTTCATTATTTTCTTTTTCAGAAATGGCCATCTCCCCTATCCCCTTCATGGAAGAGGCTGAGCAAGCTGCGACCTCGGGCCCAGTTCAGCCCGCGGCTGCGACTACAGTGGCTCACTCTCAAGCTAACTCTCCGGCCCGCATGACTACTCTGACTGAGCATCTCAGGGGCTCAAGGCCTTCTCCTCGGCTAAAAAGGCACAGAGGCCATAAAGAGGGAAAAACTGGCGAGCCCGATCCAAAATAGACTGTTCCATCTGATGCTCCTCTTCCCACCTCTTCTTCTGCCAGCATGGTTGCGACCACATTCGGCCGGCTCGCTCAAGGTCACATCAGCGAGCATGATGTAAAGGGTTGGTCTTCTTCTGCTCTCGAGGTCAACCAGGATGCACTGTCTCGAGCTGCGGCCGAAGTTTACTATCTTCAGCTGTCTAAGGCTCGAGAGATGCGAGCCCTCAGCCAGAGCAACACAAAGCTCGAGTCTAAAGTCAAATCCCTTCAGAGTAAGGTCGCTGAGCACGGGCAAGAGAAAGTTACGCTGGTGAACAACTATAATCAGAATATAATTAACCTGAACACTGCTCACGACAAGGCCCTAAGGGAGCAGAAGGAAGCTTATGACATGGCTGCTGAGGCGTGGAAGAAGGAGAAGGATGCCCTCGAGGAGAGGGTGCTCGAGCCAGAGGGATCAGTTTCTGCCCTGACCGAGGGTCATGAGGCCGCCCTCGCTGATGCTAGGAACCTGGGGGCCAGGAATTTAATGAAAGTCTTTATGAAGAAGGTTCCTGACTTCGATTGGGTGGCTCTGGGTGGGAGCACAGCTAGGCATGCCAAGAAACTGAAGCTGGAGATGGAGCGGGACGCCCAGATTGCCGAGGAGGCCCGACTCGCAGCTGAGCAGGCCCGGGTCGTGGCTGATGAAGCTCAAGAGAATGAGGCTGATAACCCTTAGACTTAATTTTATCTTGAAACTAGACTTTTGACTGGGTAGGCGGGCACCCTCTCTGCTTCATGTTTGTATTTAAAGTATTCTGCCTCGGGGCCTAACTTATTTAACTTTTGTTTATATCAAATTTTTAAGTCTTGTGTGCCCGTACTCATCTTTACTGTGCTAGCCAGTTTCCTTACGTTTGTGTAAACTTATCATGCCTCTATTGACAAAGAGTTATCATAACCCTGGCCGCGTATGGCGAGTATTACACCTTCACAGCAAGCCTAGTTAATCAACTCGTATTTATATTCAATTAAAAACCAGGCCTCATTACTAACTCGTAGGTGCTGTAAGTGTGCTCGCATTAGCGGGTCGGGCCTAGGAGCTCGCATTTTGTTCATGTGTCTGCTCCTCGCATTATGCGACCCTGGCTATGTTTGATGGAGGGCTGGGCTCCCTGGGTCGCATTTATGACCCTGCGAGCCGGAGTATGGGCTCGCATCGCGGGCCTATACTTTTTTTTATCCTCATCTTTTATCTGCTATGTGCTCATATCTTCCAAAGCGGGCCATGTCCCAACTCGTTTCTGGTACTCGTTGTCAAGCGGGCCGGGGCCCGGCCTGATTTGTGACTTTAACATATTAATAAAACAACCGTTTTGTCCTCGCATGGGTTCCCAAGGATGGGCTCCCCTGCTGGGTATTTAATCTATTAACAAAAGTTAAAATATCAAGTGCAGAAATAGAGATCAATCGTTTATTCATAGATAGTGGGAAGTGAAAGGAGTACATGTTTGTGGTCTCAAAGAGGCACCTATATTGCACTACCCCCCAAGACTTAGGAATATTTTAAGATAATACTAAGTCTGAAAAGAATAATATTACTGATAATACTTGCGAATGTGTTCCGCGTTCTAGGCTCTCGGGATCAACTTGTCTTGCATATCATTGAGGTGGTTGGTTCCCTCCCAGAGCACCAACTTTATCTTGTAAGGGCCTTCCCAATTTGCTCCAAAGACTCCGTGACTCCCCACCTTAGTGTTTGGCATGACCGACGCAGAACCAAATCTCCCACCTTGAAAGTTCGGGCTCGAACCTTACTGTTATAATGCCTAGTTGTCCTCTGCTGATATGCCGCTATCCTGATCTGAGCATCTTCTCGAGTTTCTTCGATCATGTCCAAATAGAGCCGATGATTGACCTCGTTTGCCTTTGAGTCATAGTTGTCCCTTCGAAAAGATCCTGCTCCCACTTCAACGGGCACCATAGCTTCACACCCAGACACCAAAGAGAAAGGGGTCTCTCCATTTATGGTTCGGGGTGTAGTGTTGTAAGACCATAGGACCTGGGCGAGCTCCTCTGGCCATGCTCCTTTCTTCTCTTCAAGCTTTGCCTTTAAGGTATGCTTAATAATTTTATTAACAACCTCCGTCTGCCCGTTACTCTGGGGTGGCAGACTGCGCTAAAGCTCTTCTGAATCCCCAGCTGCTCACAAAACTCTCGCATTTCCTTGGTATCAAATTGTTTCCCATTGTCAGATATCAGCTTGTAAGGGATGCCATAGCGACACACAATAGCCCTGTGTACAAACTCCCAGAGTTTTTTTGCTGTGATGGTGGTTAGGGGCTCGGCCTCTGCCCACTTAGTGAAATAGTCTACCGCAACCACTGCATACTTGACGCCTCCCCTGGCCTTCCGGAGTTCCCCAATCAGATCAATTCCCCACATGGAGAAGGACCAGGGGCTCATGAGGGATGTGAGAGAGGCCACGGGGCTGTTGTAATAATTGGCATGTCGCTGACACTTATCACAAGCTCGGGAGAATTCAAAGGCATCTTTTTTCAGTGTTGGCCAGTAGTAGCCTTGACGGAGGATTCTCTAAGCTAGAGAGCTATCCCCCGAGTGATTGCCACAAATGTCCTCGTGTACTTCCCTTAGGATGTAGCTGCATTCATCCCCATCTATGCATTTGAGGAGAGGCACATTGAACCCTCTTCTGTATAGAATCCCATCATATATCACATAGCGGGCTGCTTTGTATTTTATCCTCCTTGCCTCATTCTTTTCGTCCGAAAGTGAACCTTCTTTTATATACGCTAGAATAGGTGTCATCCACGTGGGGCCGAGGTCATTACTGAGGCTGCCCACCTCGTGCTTGGGCACACTAGGTTGCCTCTGTATATCAAGGGGCATAGTCCGTAGTAAAGTGGTCTCTCGGCGTGAGCCGAGCTTAGCTAGCTCGTTTGCGCCTTCATTCTGCCCACGCGGGATTAGTTCCAGCCTCACCTCGTTGAACCTCGCGATTATCCTATGTGCACACTTCAGGTAAAGCTCTGTTCTCGGCCCCATAGCTTGATACCATCCGTTTATCTGATAGACAACAATCATGGAGTCACTAAACACATTTAAATTCTCCACCTTCATTTCCAAAGCTAGCTTGAGACCGTTGATCAGGGCCTCATATTCAGCATCATTGTTGGTTGCATGAAAGGCCAGATGGGTCGCACGTCTGATCTTGTGCGCCTCTGGGCTGATTAGCTCAATTCCAGCTCCTGCTCCATCATCATTAGAGGCTTCATCCACAAATAGGCTCCACCATGGGGCACTATTTTGGCTCTACAACCCAACTTCCTCTGTTCTAGGTATGACAACAAGGGATCCCGGCTCCACTTCCTTATATGGAGGAAATTCTAGCACAAAATTGGGCAGGGCTTGACCTTTGATTGCGGTCCTTGGCTTATAATCCACTTCGAATTGGCCGAGCTCCACCGTCCATTTCAACATTTGACCAGAAGACTCTGGTTTGTGCATCACTTGTCTGAGCGGGTAGGAGGTTCGCACCTCTATCTTGTGTGCCTGAAAATAGGGCCTGAGTTTTCGGGCGGCCAGGATCAGAGCATATGTTAGCTTTTCGAGGCTTGTGTATCGAGTCTCGGCATCGGCTAGACTTTTACTCACATAATATACCAGGAGCTGGACACCATCCTCCTCTCGGACTAATACCGCACTTATTGCAAAGTCGGAGACAGCCAAGTATAGGATCAAAGTTTCTCCTGCCTTTGGGTTGGACAATATTGGAGGGTTGCTGAGATGCCTCATTATGTTCTGAAAGGCTTCTTCACATTCTTCTTTCCACTTAAAATTCCTCCACACTCCTTTAATTGCTTTGAAGAACTCTTGGCATTTATCGGAGGATTTTGAGACGAAGCGGTTCAAGGAAGCCACTCGTCCCGTTAAGCTTTGAACATCCTTCACCCGTCGAGGGGATCTCATCTCGAGTAGGGCTCGTATCTTGGCTGGGTTGGCCTCAATACCTCTATGGTTGACAATGAATCCCAAAAACTTCCCCGATTCGACCCCAAACACACATTTCTGGGGGTTGAGCTTCATTAGGATCTGGAACATTTCTGCTAGGTGGCGGACATGTTCCCTCACTTCTTTCGACTTCACCAGCATGTCATCTACATAGGCCTCCATAGTCTTCCCCAACTGATGTTTGAACATCTTATTCACCAGTACTCTGATAGGTTGCCCCTGCATTAATGAGTTCGAAGGGCATCCCGATGTAACAGTAGATGCCCCGATCAGTAATAAAGGAGGTGTGCTCCTGATCTGGCCCATACATGGGGATTTGGTTATATCCCGAATAAGCATCCATAAAGCTAAGCAATGCATGCCCAGCCGTGGAATCAACCAGCTGGTAGATTTGGGGTAGAGGAAAGCTGTCCTTCGGGCAAGCTTTGTTCAGGTCGGTGAAGTCTACACATGTCCTCTACTTGCCATTGGGCTTCTTGACAAGTATGGGGTTGGCCAGCCACATGGGGTAGAAGGCTTCTCTCACAAGTCCTGCCTCCATTAATCAATCCACTTCTTCTCTGAGGGCCTTTGCCCTCTCTCCACTAATCGGCCGTCTTTTATGCCTAACTCCCTTCTTTTTAGGGTCTAAGTTGAGCCGGTGGTACATGACATTTGGGTCAATCCCTATCATATCAGAGTGTGACCATGCAAAGACATCCAAATTCTCCCTTAGGAAGCGGGCTAGATCCTCTCTCAAGTCAGAACTTAGGTTCGAGCCTATTTTGAGTATCTTGGAGGGATCATTCGAGCCTCGCTAGATTTTCCCATTTCCGCGATTGTCAAACCTTCCGTATCCTCGAGCTCAGGCTGGTCAGCTCGGCCCGGATTTATCAAGCGTTCAGAGGTCGCAGTTACAGTGCGAGTGATTCCGTTGGGCAGGTCCATAGTTATTGTTGTTTCTTGACGTGTCCACTTCCCTCTCCTAAGTCTTGCAGCGATTTGTTCTGGGCTCTCTCCTTCATCACTTACTTCTTCCACAATCCCCTCCTGTATCAAGATGATGGGCTGAGAGGCTTCCATTAGCAAGGCCCCTGGGCGCGGTTCCACCTGAATCCCCATGTGCTCGAAGTAGTTCTCGGGCAACTCCTCAATTAAAATCAAATTACAAGTCTCGTGGCCCTCGGGACGTATTCTTTTCCTGCCTTCTGCCTCTTCCATGGGGACGTCGAACTCACCTGCTTCAGCTATCTCCCTTGAGGCATTCCCTGACTCGGCTGACCTGAGTGCCTGGTTGTATCAGACCCTTGATTCATATTGACAGCTTTTCAAGAAGCCGTCCCCCATGGGGGTTGGGAATTTCACTGTCATGTGGTGGATTGAGGTCACCATCCTCATTGCCCTCATAAGGGATCTTCCCAGTATAACGTTGTAGGCACAAGGCTGATCTACTACCGTAAACGTAGCGACCTGGGTGGCCACATAAGGCTCTTCTACTATGGTCACCGGGAGCCGAATTGTCCCTTTCACCCCGATCGAGTTTCCCGTGAACCCGTAAAAGTGTCCTCCTGTTGAGGTTAGCTCCCTATCCAGCAGTCCTAGCTTCTTGTATGCATCATAAGTTAACACATCAGCTGAGCTCCCGGTATCCACCATTGCCCGGTGAACATTCACCGTACCAATCTTCATTTTTATGACTAAGGCATCTGTATGAGGGTAATGTACCCATGTGGCATCGCTCTCCCTAAACACGATGTCGTCAGCCTCCCTTTTAAATAGCTCTAGGGGCCTTTGGCTCAAATGGTTAATATTGGTGAGGGGCTTATCCTTTGCTTCTCGAGCATACCTATCCATCACCTTCCGGCTGGCTCCACCAATGTGAGACCCACCTAGAATGATGTTAATGCTTCCGGCCCGAGTTATCCTCTCTTTATCTTCTGGGGTGGAGGAGGGACGGTATGATAATCAGTTCTGTACCTCCGGACCTCCTTGACGACCTATTCTGTAAGCTTCCCTTGTCTTATCAATGTCTCAATTCCGTCCTTCAATTGTCTGCAATCAGCTGTATCATGCCCCGTGGCCTCATGGTACGCACAATACTTTGAAGTATCCCTCTTATTATAGTCTTTGAGAGGGGGTTGCCTTTCTGAATATCCCCTTCCCTGCATAGATAGCATATATGTGGTCAATAGAGGCTACCAGAGGGGTGCGTGTCTGCCAGGCGGACTTTTTGGGGCTTGAAATACATCGATATGTCTTCCTCCTCTCGTCAGGGCTCGAGGATCGGTCCTTCTTGTCTCGATAGCTCTCGCTGATTTTCAGTTCTCTCATCGACTTCTCTACCCTCTTAAAGGGTTCAGCTTGCTCAAAGAACTTGGCCAAGGTTCTTGGCTCACTTGCTTGGAGGCTCTTCTAGAATTTTGATCCTTCTTTCAATCTTGCTATCAAGAAATTCTTGATGGTTTCCTCACTGGCCCCCCTCACCTTGGGAACTTCGGCGTTGAATCAACGAAAGTATTCTGTCAGGGGCTCCCCCTCCCTTTGCTTGATATTGGCTAACGTGGCCACAGGAGGTGAGTAGTGGAGGGTGGACTGAAATTGTCTGACGAACAAGTCCTCCAATTGCCTCCACGTTCTTATGCTAGCCGGTCCTAACTTGGAGAACCATTTCCGGGCACTACCTCTAAGTGATGTCGCGAAGAGTCTACAGCGGGTCATCTCTGGCACCTGATAAACTTCCATCTCTGTGTTAAATTGTATAACGTATTCCGCCGGGTCGGCCTCACCGTTGAATAAAAGGTCGGGATTGTGCCTAAACACCCGAGGTAGGGGGGATGATCGGATAGCAGCCGTAAACGGGGAAGGGGCAGCTGAGGTCGAGGGCCCCCTCTTCTCTCGCTCCATATCATCCAAGATCCTTCTTAGGTCCCTTACTCTAACAATTTCTCCTTCTTTGTCACCACTCGCGTTACTCGAATGGTGTGAGCCCTGAGGTCGCTCGCGGCATCCCCCACCCCCGGCTGGCGTTTGAGATCCCTCTTCCCGATTGTCTCTGCGCCTACGTCGCTCCTCTCTTCTGGGCGAGGTGTGTTGACGTCTTTCCGGAGGGGTCGCTGCCCGTTCTCTTTTCGAGCCTCTCTGATCCACTGGCACTTTCTCTTCTCTCTCCTTCTTGCAATTTTCTAGTTTGAGCCAGAGGTCGTGCTCACTTAGGTTTTTACCCACCCAGTCTAGCACGCTAGTCGACCTTGCCTCAGATGAAGTTGGCTTCTGCCCCGATCTCGTAGAGATCTGGCTGCCCCGCTCATCATGGCCTCGGGGTATATCTTCCTCTTCGCTCGATGTTTCTTTCTTTTTCTTGGTCTCGGTTGCCACGTCATCAAAATCGTGGATCAGCTTCTTCTGAGGACCTTTGCCCTTCCAGCTACGCTGAGAGACCTTGAGGCGACGCGCCTTACGCTTGGCATTCTGGACCGAACTTCTTTCTACCCTTGACATTCGGGTGTTGATCTGATTCATCTGATCGGCTAGCCCTTCGAGATACGTCATGACCGCCTGCCCGTCCACGGTTGCAATGGGTGGTGGTGGCGCCTGATTCTTTGGGGGCGTGTGTTCGACCTCGTTATGGTCCTTCTTCTTGCCTCCGCTTCCTGGTGTCGCCGCTTGTTTGCTTTCTTTGGTCATCTTTCTCCCTAAGATGAATTATGCCCTCCTTCTAGAGCCAATTATTATAGGGAGAATTTCGTATAACAGTGTTGTGGAGGTTAATGGGTGGAACAAAGATCAAGGACGGTGTTTGAGGGCGGAGGAAGGTTGTTTGCTGGTGGTTGAGCTTGTGTGTTGACTCCTTAAGAAAGAATAGGATTTTTTATTCTCTGTCAAGTGTCGACTCATGTCTCATACAAGTGCCTACGTACCCTATTTATAGGGATCAAGCCTCACGTAGTTCTTGGGGAACAAGTCACATAGGCTAGGGTTGGGACTCTTCAGCCCGTGCAGCCCAAGCACATGATAGAGTCAGGCCTTCAGCGAATTTAGTCACGTAAATCTCAACCAGCTCCACACGCTTCCTACAATCTCGCGCCATCTCCGCAATCCTTCCCGTGATTGTATGAACAACCCGTGTCGGCCCCAAAATCTACGAGTAACTCAATCATCTATGAGTTACTTTCCATATCAAACACAAAGTCCTCTAATACGGGTCGGCCTAGCGGCCTCGGGCCCGCACCGCTTTCAATTTTAATTAATAAATATAATATTATCTTTAACTCCATTAGATGTGAGCTCAAGGGCTCAGCCCGCGTGTAGGGCAACCGAGCCCAGCTCGAGTACTGTCACTTGAGCCATCCTCACATGAAGTCACTTGACCCCACTTCGCATATGAGAGCCCAATTGGCAAGTATGAGCGTACCTTACGGGCGTGACCCAGCTCGTATATTACGAGCCCAGCTCGCATGTCATGAGCCCAGCTCGCATGTCATGAGCCCAGCTCGCATGTCATGAACCCAACTCGCATGTCATGAACCCAAGTCACATTGGTCCATGATTCTAGCCCACACATGATAGTCCAACCATTCAATGCACCTAAAGAGACCTGTTTAGGGCCCATGACCGAAAGTAGGCATAACAAATACTATAAGTTAAGGTTTGAAACTAATGTTTGGGATTCTTAATAAAAGGAGTTAGTGAAAATGATTTTTTAACCATCTAACATTAAGATGGTGTCTTGATAAAAAAATAAAATTTCCTTATTTATTAACTACCCATCTATTATGGTTTTTACCATCAAAAGTTGTTTCCATCCTATTAGAAATAATATCACTACTAGAAAAAGTAGAATAGACATCGCCTCTTAGACATCGGTTGCTTTTGGAGCCGATGTAAAAGGTGTTTTATACATCAGTTTTAGGCAACTGATGTCTTTTGGTTTTGTAAACATCAGTGTTTTAGCCCAACCGATGTTATATATCTGTTTTAAAAAAATTAATCAGCGCGGCTTTCCCGTTTTTCCCCTTAGCCAAATAATTTATTCCCTCCATGTTTCCCCCCTGTTTTTTGCCTTAACAAAATTTTCCCCCCCCTCTTTTCACACACTTCTTCCCCCTCTTTTTATTAATAATAAAACAAAAAACATCAAAAACATAAAACATCAAAAATCATCTCTCAACCTCACTTGCGTTGAGAACACCCACCAAGAACACATTTTCTAAACACCCACACCTGCTATCGTTTCCCTCTCTGTGCTCTTATTTTCAGTAAAAATCTCTTCTCTTTTCCCCAAATTATTACAATTTGGGGAAAAGAAATGTAGTATATGTATTTATACATTTAGCAATAATAAATCTTGTTATATAGAGATGTTATACAATTGATAAAATAGGTAAAAACAATTTGCCCTAATTGCATCGCCATGGTGTCTCTGCTTGATTTTTCAATTCTGTTACTACAATCCTGCTCTACTCAAAATTAGGTATTTTTCTTCTTTATTTTTCCATTCTTACTTGTGGTTTTATTTTATAATATTAACTTATATATTACATCTTTATTCATCTTAATTTCATTATTTTGTGGTTATTTATTTTTTTATCAGACGGTGACCATTGGAATTACTGATGCTCATAGTTTGTATTCTTTTAATTTAATGGTTTTAATATGATAGTTTTAAGCAAGTTTGATTTGATTGCTATGTGTTTGATGAAAGTCCGCTTACAATTTTTAGATCATTCTTATTAAAACCCCTGGACACTTCACCGTGCAGTATCCGAGTTGAAAATAAAATTCAATCGTAATTAAGTAATCTCTCTAATTCCCTATTATTTTTGTGATTATTTGATATGCCTATAGTTTATATCAAGTTATTTTTGTAATGTTTATTGGCAGTGATTAGCTAATGATTGTGTTCTATTTCTTTATCAGGTACTTCCTCAATCTGTTTGGATTAAGAGGTTTATTTAGTCTTATTGTTGGAGAAGAAAATGGTAAGTATATTGTACAACTTTTAAAACTGTTTCACGATTTTAATAGCTTAATACATATAGCAAGATCAGTTACTATTGGATTAAAATGTCTATGTGATGCAGCCATAGATGACACACAATGCATGATGCAAATGAGTGGATTTGGATTTGACCCTTCCAAGGTAGGTGTTATATGTATTAGTATTTTCATCATGATTCCAAATCCAAATGTACATTTTTTGGCCTTTAAACTTTTAGAAATCTTAATCTTAAGTGAGGAGCTGATGGAGGAATGAAAGACAAGGTTTTAGGCCATTGCTTTCTTTTTTAGTATATGTAGCCAAATTGGCAACAATACAAGAATTGCACTGTAGTATTGAATATACAGTGTTGGTAAAAAAAGCAACTTGTGAGCTTTAGTCCTGTCATTTGAGCAATAAAAACTTAAGGTCTACGGGTATTAATAATCAAGCATTGTGTGTTTAAGGTTAGGTCCAAAGTGGGTCTTTAAATAACCTTATCACCGGCTAATCCTAGATGGTTCTTTGACAATTGCAGTTTGCCAGTTTCCCCTGAAAATCTATTAAAACAGGCCATGCTTCTGTTATATACTTTTAATTTTACTTTGTGCCACATAAATTGTATTTAAAGTTCTAAAGTTCTACTTTAACATGATTATTGTAGGTTGAGCGCGAGGTTGAGCGCGATAATGAAGTCGCTAGGTATACATACCTTACAATCCATCCCCTCATATCTATTTTTCTATACATACACATTTCTCTTTTATTATGCTTCTCCTTTCTTTTAATTAGTTCGACATAAGCTTTGTTTCATTGTGTGAAAATTACTACTTATTTTTGGGTTTGGATGATATCATGATTTAATTAGTTCTATTGTTGTTTTGAGATAGCTGAATTCACTAGTTTTTTTGACATAATTATTGTGAATTACATGTTCAATATATGTGCTTTTAGTTAACTAGTTGTTTGGTTCTTTATTATTATGTGTAGGATTCTTTCCTGCTTCAAATTGAATCCTTTTGAGTATCTTAACCTCCCGTTTGATTCTACTCCTGAAGAAATTAAAAAGCAGTATCGCAAGATAATTTCTTTATAAGCATTAAGCTGGCTGTGTTTTCATTTTTTCCCCTTTCAGTTTTAGGATTTACGGTGACGTGCTTCATTTAAATTATTATGTTGTAGTTGTCGCTTATGGTCCATCCAGATAAGTGCAAGCATCCACAAGAAAATGAGGCATTTGGTGGTAAGTTAATGCATAATGTGTAAATTGCTGGATAGAAACAAAATCCATGCTAATTGCTCTTGGTCTTTTTTAAATCTGTAAGATTTACATTTTTAGGATAACCTAGTTTTTCCAACTTCCCGCTTGTAGCTTTCAAGGTAGTTAGATATCTATAGAATTGCTCCGAAAACACCATTTTTCTGTTAGTCAAAATTATACTCTTTTATTGATTGAAGTGGTTGTGATTTTTTTATATTCATCTTTAAATAGTGTCTATGAGTCTAAGACATCCAGTCCTCTTGCCTAGTATTGTAAGACTTCAAGGTTTAAACTAAATCTCTATTAGTTCATTCTAAGTTTCCAACTGATACTGATAGCACCTCATTACTATGTATAGCATCATTTAGCTTATTTGTACATTCTTAGCGACCATCATCCTCGTATAGACGGATAATATAATCCTGTAGAGTAAAAGATTGCACTGTAAGTAAAGAAATAAGAATAGGAGAATTTGTTATTAGTCTCATATCTACCTGTTATTTGCAGGGCTTGATTTCTTGCTAGTTCTTTTTCAGAAGATATTTCGATTTTTTTGTAAGTTTTCTGGTTCTTTAAATTTTGATTTGATTTGAGCATTGCCCATTATCAAGATATTTGTCTGTGATTTACTTGCTTTGTATTAAGTTTTTATGTATCTATATTCTATACCATGTTTACAGTTAGATCCTTTGTATCATGTATAGTTGATGCCTATAGATTAATAAGAATTTATATTGGGTTGATGTACAAAAATGATTTACTGGTCATTCAAGGCCTCTCTCCTGGTTTTGAGCAGACAATAACATTTATATGTTGCCTTCTTTTCTTTTTAAATACCAGAGATTTGCATGATGTTCTACTTGGTTATTTTACTTGTCTTCTGCTTTTGCTGATGATGTATTTAGTAATCTAAATTGTAACATAAAATCGCTAGATTGGTGCTCCTCCTGCTTGTTATCGTAATTGATTGTTTCCATGCCAGTTCGATAGTAGAGGGATCGAATGTTCATTCTTGTGAAGTTACCTTTTATTTTCTGTTTTGTGGTAAATTTTAGGTGTTTGATCATTCAAGGCCTCCCTGCTGGTTCTAACTTCTAAAGAGGCATTGGTCACATTTAACAAGACTTTTTTCTATAACTACCTGATATTTGCATGATACTCTACTTGTTTTTCCCATGTTGTCTTATTATCTCGCTGATGACATATTTAGTAATCTGAATTTTGGCACAGACTGCTAGACTAGTGCTTCTCATGCTTGTTATTGCAGGGGTAGAGGAAGCATGATTGTTTCTATGCCAGGTGGATACTAGGCTCTCTTAGGGACATACGTTCTTGTATTCTTTTTACTTCATTATTTTCTTATACATATTGATATTCTACAGGATGCTGAAGAATGTTGGACACAGATTTTGTACACACTCTGACAGTCCTGGTTGTTGAAGATCTTATTGTGATCTCTGACAGGGCATACAATAGAATAGAAGTCCTTGAAATGGTAATTTTAAAACTTGTTTTTGATTTATTTGCTCTGTATATTGAGTATGAGTGTTATCTTATACATTATAAGAGAAGATGTTTAAGTTGTTGCTTATGCTATAACTTAAAATGGTTGATTTTTGTTATAGGATGGAATCAGTGTTTTCAGTTTTGTTGCTCGAGCAAAGTCTTGCTCAAGAAACCATAATCCTGACCATAGGCTATTTGCCTCGATAAACAATCATAGGCGTCAACTAGCAACTAGTCTTGAGACAGTAAAGTGGCAGGTGAATGTCATGCTTTTTTTGGTGTTTTTCTTTATTTCTGTTATTTTAGGATAGTTATTTGTTACTGTTTTAATAGCTTGAAGTATTCTACAATAAAATTAATCCTCTCAGGTCTGTCAAAAACTTATTGTCATCATACGGGACCAGAGGCTACAGGAGCTTTACTAAGAAGTGGGAAGATGCAGAAGAATAAGGGCGTTCCTCAAATGATATTTTACATGCTATTATCGGTACAAAGTCAAATTCTTTGTATAGACAGTAGTAGAATATATTAATGGATATGTGTAGTACTTGATATTTGGATTAGATGAATCTGTTGTACCAGATGTTTGAATATTGATTGTTAGATTTATAGATAACTGATATTATGCAGCAATTGGTTTTGGTAGTTCATTGGTTTTTGGAATCTATATTTTTAAAATGTGCATTAATAAAACAGGTACAAATATCGTTACAATGGAAAATGATGTCTGTCAAAGCTTAATACTTCAGTTCTAGTGGATCATTAACATCATTAAAAAACGATGTTAAATACTACAACAAAAAAAATCTTAAAACAAAAAACTGATGTTATTAAGTATTATAGACATCAGTTTGTTACAAATAGACATCGGTTACCAATTAAGAACCGATGTCAAAGGTATTGTTAACATCGGTTTTTGAAGAAAACTGTTGTTATTCGTATTAGTAACGTCAGTTTATTAGTTAAATTGAAAGATTTTGCTTAGCTCAAATATATCTAAATTGATAAAAATACCATATTATGATGATATATGAAGATTATATATGCATGAGAAATTTAATATCAAGATATAGAAATCGGTTTTAAACAAATAACTGATGTTATATGCTGTATTTAACATCAGTTTAAAACCGATGTTAAATGGGGTGGTCTTTAACATGACCCACGAAGACATCGGATTTTTGCATTCATAGACATCGATTTTTAGCCGATGTCTATTGACGTTTTTCTAGTAGTGTATAAAACACATTTTTTATATATTGCAAACAATAATTTGTAAGACTAATTGGTAAGCTCAAAATCTTTATGGCATATATTGTGATCGTACTTGATTTTGAAATTTATGTGCTTACAAGATTTTCAATTGTCATACTAAACTTATAATAAGCACATATTTAACAAACCTCAAATAAGTATAATATGTATTAAAAGTGAATATGCTTTTATTATTCTTATGTAAAAAGGTTGTTAACAAGTATATTATCTTACATGAAACTCCAATGCAAAGCTTTTGCTTTCCTTACCACAATGAGTTTTAATATATGTGTTAAAAATAATTCATAAAAATTAATGTATAGAAATTAATATCAATTAAATAACAGAGTTTTTTATGAATATGTTAAAAATAGGGTAGTTAATTTGAAACACAAATTAAAACTTCTATTTCAAATAAATTGGACTAGATTTAACTCATAATATTAACATTGAGATTAGTCAACTATATATACTATCTTACCAATAATAAATATTTTTAACAATTTTTTTTAAAAAATGTAATTTTTTACAACCAAGCTCAAATCCAAAAACTACATTACAATCATTAATATGTATGAAATCACATTATTTTTAAATATCTTTAAAAGTATAATGTAAATCTTAAGTGACTTGGTAATTTTGAACATAATGTGTCATGTGTAGTATTTATGACCCTCTATCATATTTGTTCTAAACCTTTTATATCACAAATATTTTTAATGTAAATAAAAATTATTTTTTAGAATAAGATTAAAATATTTTTATTATTTCAAACAAATCTTAATAAATTTGGAGTTAAAGAATTAATTACTAATAATACAATCATCACTATGAAATAGGATTGACCTATTATATTTTTGATGTGGTATAATATTATAAATTTTTAGTTCATCCAAATAATTAAGAAACAACATTTTATTTTAAAAAAAAGTAATGCATGATCTTGGCGCGTGCTTACTTATTACGTTTAAGGATTTGAGTGAGCGTGAAATCAAATTTTCCTGAAAATATTTAGCGCCAAATAATAGCTCCCTTGCAAAAATTTTAAAGCAAAAGATAATTTTCCTTTTTTAATATTTTAGCATCTCCCAACTTAAATATAAAATCATTCAACATGTATCTTAAAGGTACCTGCTTGAGGAGTTGAGGAGTTGAGGAGTTAGCTTTAGGATTTTAAGATTTAGATTTAAGGTAAAAGGTTTTAGCAGATATTCAAATATCTTCACCAAATGGTTCTAATGATGAACACTAACCAAATGTGTATATTCCCTGCCATCCTAACGCTCAAGAGAATGGCCACACTACTAGAAAAAGTAGAATAGACATCGGCTAAAAATCGATGTCTATGAACAAAAAAATCCGATGTCTTCGTGGGTGATGTTAAAGACCCTCCATTTAACATCGGTTTTAAACTGATGTTAAAGAAGACATATAACATCAGTTTTTAAAGATTTTAAATTTCTAATGCATATCTAATCTTCGTATATTATCATAATATTATATTTTTATCAATTTAAACACATATGATATAAGCAAAATATTTCCATTTACCCATTAAACCGATGTTACTAATACCAGTAATAACGGTTTTCAAGATAAACCGATGTAAACAAAAATTTTGACATCATTTATTTGTTTCAAACCGATATCTATTAGTGACATAACGATGTCTATAAAGATTAATAACTATCGGTTTTCTGTTTTAAGATTTTTTTGTTGTAGTATTTAACATCGATTTTAATCGGTATTACTGATGTCAATGTTCAGCTAAATCTGATGTATTAGGCTCTGACAGACATCATTTCCACTATAATGATGTCTGTACCTATTTTATTAATGCACACTTTAAAAATATAGGTACCAAAAATTTTCTAAACCAATGAACTACCAAAACCAATTGCTGCATAATATTAGTTATCTATAAATCTAACAACCAATATTCAAACATCTGGTACACCAGATTTTTCTAATCCAAACATCAAATACTACACACTACACATATCTATCCATCTATTCTACTAGTGTCTGTACAAAAAATTTGACTTGGTACCGACAATACTAACAACGAAAACCAAACAGGAAAGTAAGCAAAACTTTCCAGGAGTTGTGAAGATCTTTAGTTATCAGGTGTTTGAGAGAAGGATCGACAATGTAAGGATGGTCACAGGTCTGAAAAGAAAATAGTGCAACATCAACATAACATCATGAGGTTAAGATATATACATGTATTCATATCAAAATCAAAAATAAGGAACTGCATGTTGACTGGATGCATTCATTTCCAGAAAGTGAAGATAGAGATATAACATATAAAAATAGCCCGGACTTTAGTTAGAAGTCTTCACACCAGACTCGTCGTACTAAATTTAAAGACCTATTAAGAGCAATAAAACTAAATCTAACTGCAAAGATAGGATAAAATCAATGAAATGAGAAGATACTAAGATAGCTATGTGCCTATTACATTAAGCACCCATGGTTTACTCAAGGGCACTTGACTCGTAGCGATTTACTGCCGTACATATCATATGTAAAATCTATTGTTTAGTAGTTTAGATAATGATTGCATTCAACAGTCACAATGTGTTCGGTCTAGATTCATTTTGTTAATTCCTATGAAGCACGAATTTCATTAACGGTAGTTAGCCAAAACAGCTTTGCACCTGCTACTTCTAGAATGCTACTGTAGGTATTTAAGTTGGTCTTCCTTGATCCAAAAATCCTCATAGATCATAGTTTTCATTTTTTAGTGGTCATGCCAGATCCATACAACTCCACGTACCTTGAATGTTCACAATTAGTGATACCTGTACAATCTCTGAAACTTTTATGTTTCTTTAATAAGGTGAAAGGAAATACTGAAATTTATGGTAAATTTAATAGGTGGAGTGATAAAGATTCATCCTAAATGGATTATTTTTGAAGTACAAGTGTGCACATAGACACTGTCCGGATGAACTAAAGTGAGATTAGTATGTCACAGGGAAAAAGAGTACCTTGCTAGAAGAATATCTTTTTGATGCTTTATAAAAGTATGAAAGGAACTTAAACTTTACATAACACATAAGATTGAGTTTGTGCGAATGTTTAGAAAAATATGATAAATGGAAGAAGAAGAAGAATAAAAAGAAACAGACCCGAAGGTTAACTGTACAACAATCAGCTGACGTTCCCTCATTATCTGATGTGAAGTCTACACAATGAATAGATAAAAGGTCAGTCAACACATGCATTAGAAAACTTCAAAGACTATATGACGAGTAGAATATAGGAAATTTTGAAATGCCGGGGACTAATATCAAACCCAATCCATGTTCTCTATTATAAGGTGTGATATTCACTCTTAGTGTCCGTTGTTCCAGAAGTCGATATGCTAATACTAGACTTAATTAAAATGCTCAAGGGAATTAAACATATAGGCCAACTCTTTTAATGTCTCCTCCAGTGGAGTTGGCCTTTTGTTCAATAAATGATATATTTGGGTGGAAGCAAGATTTAACATTCATCTTTAAATCTGTTAGGCAATGTTTCTACTTTGGCATCAATACGAATGATGCATTAACACACGAGAAACATGTATCATTATACAGGCTTAGACATTAGCATACCTTTTTGCAGTAAAAAGTCATTAGTGTATTTACAATCTAAGGTATTTACAACCATTATCATTTTTCAACAATTAATCACAACACCAAGCCTTCATTTATCTAATAAATTGATAAATTATATTAGTACACCTTTATCTTATAAAGTTTTGAATGGAGAATGATATAATCAATGTCTAATAATCATTATTACACCATGTTCAACAAAATAATTTTCATCCACATTTATCAGTTTTCCTAAATAAAGATAATATAGTAACATGAATATCCACATACTTTCCAAACTAAAATCACAAGTGAACCTAATCTGACAATTTCCCCCCCACAAAGAATCTTAAATCCTAACTCGCAAAAATAGTTAAAATGTAGCACAATGTCAGTAAGCACGGAATAAAATAAGAAATCACAAGGAAAAGGGAATAATAGGAGTACAAAAATGAAAATCGTACTCTTGATATTATCGAACAGGTGATTATTTATAAACCGCGCTGCTTCCGGACCTCCATGACCATGATACACTCCAACAAAATTCCCTTGAGGACCAAAATCATCTAAACTCATCAACCCAAACACAAGTTGTCTTTGATCTTCCACTATATAATTACCTTGAACTACCGCCATAGAAAACCATAAAGCTGTTATCTTCATAGATTGTTCTGTTACCTGTACCTGTTGCCATTTTTCCAGCTTGAACCCCGTGAATAATATCCTTTCGAATAGGAACTTCGAAGACATCACCAACCAAAACCATAAAGTTGTTATCTTCCTGGCTAAAATCCTAATTTAGAATAAGCTGTTAACTCTCCGTTCAAATTCAAAGAGCGATTGAGACAACAATAAAATAATTATAAAAAAAATTAGAGTAAGATGCTCAATTTAACATGCACAACTAAAGTAATCACTAAACTAATTAAAAAAATACAAAATTTTGGATTTCAAATTTAAACCCCCAATTCTAAAATTAGGGTTTGAAACTTACCGAATTCAAGTTTTAACCACCGAATTAGATTTAACCTCGATCTTAGCTTTAAACTCAGACTTGAACTTTAAACTCCGACTCGAATAACCTTCTACCCTTTAAATTTTGATGAGAGCACATAGAGAGATAGAGAGAGCACATAGCACAGAGAGAGATTATTCGAGTAGAGAGAGAGAGGGGGGGGGATGGAGAGCATAGTTGAGCAAAGAGAGAGAGAGAAATCGAGAGCCGTTCAGTGGACAAAAGTGAGAGAGGAAAGAGATGATGAGATTTGGATTTGTTTGGTTTTATGTTTTAAGAGTGTATGAATTTTAATTTTTAATTTTATTTTAATGTTATATTGAAAATAGGGGGATCTGTGACTTGAAATTTTTTTAAGGCAAAAAATGAGGGGGAAAGTTTTAAGAGGGAATGAATTATTTGGTAAAGGAGGGAAAGGTTTGGTTAGGGGTGGAAGGGGGAGGCGCGCTTGATAAATTTTTTAAAACAGACTTATAACATCGGTTGGTCTAAAAAACCGATGTGTATCTTATAAAAAGACATCGGTTGAGTAAAACCGATGTAAAAAACACCTTTTACATCAGTGCCAACAGCAACCGATGTTTAAAAGGCGATGTCTATTCTACTTTTTCTAGTAGTGCCATCCTCCTTATGAAGAGGTTTTATATATATTTCTTAAGTGATATATGAGTATTAATATATTGTAGTATGTATGGATCTAAATTTTTTTTTTCAAATGTAGATGATTAATGATGCAATATCCTTCATGGGAAGCATTCAAAAATGGAGTTGTATTGCAATATCCAAGCAAATTGAAAATAATTATAATGGCCTTCCTAAAAATTTTAAAAAGAGATTATTTCATCAATTAAAACAAGTAGTTTTTTGTGGAAAACTGGTCAGAGTGAAGAACTTATTTAATCTTCCTCATAGGTGATGAAGATGATTATAAAAAATAAATAAGCTTGTATTTTTATTTCACAAATAATTATTACTAAAAGGTTAGCAATATTTAATCTCTTTTCTGCTTATGTTCTCAAACTCTTGGTATATAAATCTACGTAAAATTTCTTTATAATTTTTATAATTGTACTTTGTTAATAATACTATAAGAATACAAATGATGACTAAGGTTAAATTTGAACTTTCATGAGCATTTTGAACAAAAATTATTTTCAACCCATCAACCCAAATATTTAGACCTCAACTAAAACAGAATAACAAATGGAGAACATTTTAACATATTTTGACACCTTTAAAAATGATACTAAGTGTTAATAGGAGTAATTTTGTCCCACAATAGTCTAAAATATAGTAAAGTAAACTCCCCACCAAAACTGTGACATATGTTAACTTTACCAAATTCATATATCTATATCTTAGGGATAGAACTTCTAGAGTTTTAGATTTTAAAATAATATAAGACTCCATTTTTGGTCATATATATCTTTAATATTTTCTTAAAATATATATTAACTATTTTACAAGGTTATAAAACATATTGGAGGATGAAAAGGGTTTTACAATTTAACAAATGGACTAAATTGATATATGGTCAAAGAATAATTACTAATTGGAGTAGAAATATTAATCATTTGGAGTAGAAATATTAACTGTTCAACACAATGATTATTTTTTTATCATTGAAAGAGATAGTAAATCATAAAATAATTAACAAAATTTAAACATATTAAGTAGATATTACAAAATAATTTATCTATGTAATACTATAAGTTACTGTTTGAAACTAATGTTTGGGGTTCTTAATAAAGGGAGTTGGTGAAAATGAATTTTTAACCATCTAACATTATGATGTTGTCTTCATAAAAAAATAAAAATTCCTTCTTTATTAACTACCCATCCATTAAGGTTTTTACCATCAAAAGTTGTTTCTATCCCATTAAAAATAATATAAAACACATTTTTAATATATTGCAAAAAATAATTTGTAAGACTAATTGGTAAGCTCAAAATCTTTATGGCATAGTCCTTGATTTTGAAATTTATGTGCTTAAAAGATTTTCAGTTGTCATACTAAAATTATAATAAGCACATATTTTTACAAACCTCTAATAAGTATAATATGTATTAAAAGTGAAAATGCTTTTATTATTGTTATGTAAAAAGGTTGTTAACAAGTATATTATCTTACATGAAACTCCAATGCAAAGTTTTTGCTTTCCTTACCACTATGAGTTTATTATATGTGTTAAAAATAATTCATAAAAATTAAAGTATAGAAATTAATATAAATTAAATAACAGAGGTTTTTATGAATATGTTAAAAATAGGATAGTTAATTTGAAAGGATACAGAAACTAATAAGGGTAATTAAGATTTTTTCTCTCCATGTCATATGTGAGAGGCGCTGAGTTTCTCTTCATATTCAAACTTCTCTGCTAGAAGCTAGAATATTTTGAGAGTTTATTTCTTTCTGTTCCTATGGCACGATATCGAGATATTGAAGAGCAGATGGCAAATCTTGATATTGACAAAGAGGAAAATGAAAGCTTTGTATTTGGAGGTGATGTGGAAGAAGAGGTTAACAAATATGATTTATGTTTGGTAGGGAGATTCCTTACGGAGAAAACAATAAACTCCCGAGCAATGAAATCAAAGTTGGCTGATGTATGGAAACCTATGATAGGCATTAATATCAAGGAGTTGGAACAAGGGATTTTTCTCTTCCAGTTCTATCATCAGGATGATATGCAGTGGGTGTTAAAAGGAGGACCATGGATGTTTGATAACGCAATGATGATTCTGGAAAAGGTGGTTCCGGGAGAGGATCCTCTTCAAGTGCAACTATGGCATTTGAATACTTGGGTTCAAATTCATGATCTCCCGATGGGTTTAATGTCAGAAGTTGTAGGCCAGCAGCTGGGCAATTTTTTTGGGGAATTTCTCCAATATGATGCCAAGAACAACTCATCAATCTGGAGAGAATACATGAGGATCAAAATACGGATAGATGTCAGGAGACCTCTCAAAAGAAAGAAGAAGATTATTAAAAAAGATGGCAAAGAAATCACTGTGACATGCAGATATGAAAGATTAGGTGATTTCTGTTTTTTGTGTGGAATGGTAACGCATATAGATAGATTTTGCAGGAGGTTTATTGGTAAAAGAGATACTGAGATTGAAAAGGAATGGGGGCCATGGCTCAGAGCAACACCGCGCAGGGCAGTAAATCAAGGGAAAAGTCGGTGGCTAAGGAAGGAAGATGATGCCACGTGGGAAGCTAGGATTGGCAGGGAGAATCAGTACCACAATTATCGGGAGGACAATAGTTCAAATAAAGATAAGGACATAATCAAGGCGAGTAACTCCAGGAGTTTGGTTGCAACAGAATCACATAAAATTAACAGTAATATCCAGTTGGCAGGTTTCAATAAGTTTTCAAATGTTTTGTTTGGGCCGGATGAGGATGACAGTATTGGGCTTAAATATGATGAACGTAAACGAAGGAAAGGGGACCCAATATCAGTTGGTGAGATGGATATCGATGTGGGCGTTAATAGCATTGGGTCTCAAGTTTTTATACAACAAATAGAGCCTGTTATTTTTAATGAGGATTTAGCAGCTTCTCCCAAAACTATTTCGGCTACGTCTGCAATGCAGACTAGCCGAGCTTAATGTGTCTGTTAAGCTGGAACTGCAGGGGCCTGGGCAACCCCCGTGCAGTTCGTGTCCTTAGGGATATCTTGAAAACTCATCAGCCCGAGCTTATTTTTCTTTCTGAAACTCTCTCAGTAGGTAATAAAATAGCAGAACTTTCTTCTATGTTTGGTTTTTCTAATTTCTTTTCAGTTGATAGACAAGGTAGAGGTGGTGGTATTGCAGTCATGTGGAAGCATTCTACGTCATGCGAAGTAGTTGATTTTTCTCAAAACCATATTGACATTGTAATCACGGAGAATTCTGCAGCATCCTGGAGACTAACGTGTTATTATGGTTTCTCGGAGCGAGATAGACGTAATGCAGCTTGGGATTTCATTCGCTTGTTGGCCTCTAAATCTCAGCTGCCCTGGTGCATCTTTGGGGACTTTAATGACCTCCTTTATGCTTCAGATAAGAAAGGGAGACATCCTCATCCCCAAAACTTATTGAAAGGTTTCAAAACGGCCATTGAGGATTGCTTGCTAGGGGAAATTGATCTGGTTGGTGGGAAGTTCACTTGGGAGAAAGGTAAGGGCACTGCAGATTGGGTTCGTGAAAAGCTTGATAGGGCATTTCCTACAGATCTCTGGTGGCATATGTTCCCTCTTTGCACTCTCTCAGTCACTCATTCTTCGATCTCAGTCCATGACCCTATCATTTTGAACTTTTTCAACACAAATGTTACTAAAAAGCAGTTTCGTTTTAAGTTTGAGAACACTTGGTTAAAGGAGCCCACTTTCCATACTGAAGTTACTAAATTTTGGAAAGAGCTTCCTTCGTCTCATCTTATTCCATAATTGATTTCTGTCTCCACTTTTATGGCTATGTGGGGACGCAAGTTTTTTCACAAATTTAGGGAGAAGGTGATTAAGCAAAAACAAGTAATTGATGCTTTAAAGAATATGGAAGATGATGACGGAATCCAATTATATTTTGATAAGAAGAACGAACTAAACGAGTTGCTGCTCCATGAGGAAATTTATTGGAAACAGCGGGCAAAAACCTTTTGGTTGCAAGACGGAGATTCTAATACTAAATATTTTCACGCTACTGCATCGAGCAAAAAGAAGATGAACCATATTTCTTTTCTTATAACCGATGATGGAGTTGTGGTAGACAAACATGAGGATCTCTGTAAGTTGGTGAAGGATTATTATACAAATGTTTTTGCTGCAACAGAATCTGTTTGCCCCTATATCCATACAGAGAATGAAACGGTGGTATCTGAAGCCCAAAATGAGATGTTAGCATCAGAACTCTCTTTTGAGGAGTTTACAGAAGCAGTAAAAAGTATGCACCCTGATAAAGCTAGTGGGCCAGATGGTCTAAATCCGGCCTTTTTCCAACATTTTTGGAGCTTGCTTGGTAAGGAGGTTTTTAATTGTTGTTCAAATTGGCTTTCTGATTGTAAACTTTCAGCTCATATAAATGACACTATGTTGGTTCTAATTCCTAAAAAGGAAAGGGTAGAAAGCACTAAGGATTTAAGACCCATAGCCTTGTGCAAAGTTCTGTATAAGAATCTTTCGAAAGTTCTTGCGAATAGATTACATAAATTGTTACCTGTCATAATTTCAGAGGAGCAAAGCGCGTTTGTCCCAGGGCGCAACATTTCTGATAATATGCTTGTTGCTTTTGAGCTGATTCATTTTATGAAAAGGCAGACTTCGGGAGATACAGGGGATGTAGCTCTATAGCTCGACATAAGTAAAGCTTATGATCGTGTTTGTTGGGATTATTTGCGAAACGGGATGCTTGCTATGGGCTTCGCGCAGAAGTGGGTGAGGTGGATGATGATGTGTATAACCTCAGTTTCTTACTCTATTTCTTTTCAAGGATCAACTATTGATCCAATCTTGCCTAGTAGAGGTCTCTCCCTATCATTAAAAACAGCAACATAGAATGGCTCTATTAATGGGTGTCGTGTGTGTCCTCAAGCCCCATCTGTGACGCACTTACTCTTTGCCGATGACAGCTTTCTATTTTTTAAAGCTACTGTTGAGGAGCCACTCTCAATCAAAGATATTCTCCATTCTTATGAAGTATTTTCTGGCCAGGCTGTGAATTTTCAAAAATCTGCTATATTTTTTAGTTCAAATGTCCGTCGAGATAAGCAAGATGAAATCAAAAATCTTCTTGGAGTGTTCAATGGTATTGAAAACAGCAGATATTTGGGACTTCCGTCTCTCATTGGCAGATCGAAAAAATCTGTTTTTCGGTATCTAAAAGACAAAGTGTGGAATAAGATTTAGGACTGGAACACAAAGCTGTTATCTAAAGCAGGGAAAGCAGTGCTGCTTAGAAATGTTGCAGAAACCATCCCTGCATACACAATGTCATGTTTTATGATTCCCAAAACGTTGTGCCAGGAGCTAGAAAGGATGATGAACTCTTTCTGGTGGAGTTCAAATTCCTCGAATAGCAAAGGAATAAAGTGGTTATCTTGGACGAGGATGAGTATGTCGAAGAAAAAGGGGGGATTAGGATTTCGTGACCTGCATGGTTTTAACTTGGCGCTTCTTGGAAAACAATGTTGGAATCTAATCAGCAATCCGAATGCTCTAGTTTCTCGACCTCTGAAGGCTCGGTACTACCCTAATTGCAGTTTGTTACAGGCTGGTAGAACGGGGGGATCTAGTTACACTTGGTCTGGAATATGGGAAGCAAAAGAGATCATGAAGGAAGGGTGCAGATGGGTCCTAAGAGATGGAAAATCCATTCATATTTATTCTGACAGATGGTTGAGGGGTAAAGAGAATTTTTGTGTTGATCAGGATGGTAGCTCGGAGAGGAGCACCAAAGTTTGTGATTTGTTTTTGAATGACAGCAGAAAGTGGGATGAACACAAGGTACGATCTTCTTTCAATAATATTGATGTTGCAGCTATATTAGCAACTCGTATTCCACAGAATAATACACGAGACAGGATAACCTGGGTCCATTATAATAATGGACAGTACTCAGTGAAGACGGGTTACCATAAGTGGCAGCAGAATCATTTGGGAGGAGTAGACATTCAACAATCTGATGGTTGGGGGAAGATTTGGAGATTGTGTATTCCTCACAAAGTAAAGGTGTTTTTGTGGAGAATATGCCGAAATACAGTTCCTGTCTGAAATCTGCTTACCAGTAAAGGAGTTCATGTTCCTACCAGTTGTGTGATGTGTGTAGGCAATGCAGAACAATTACCTCATTTATTCTTTGATTGTGATTATGCAAAAGCATGTTGGCAAATAATGAACTTGTCATATCACATGAGGGAGATTGAATGTGCTTCTACATGGTAACTAGAAAAGCTTAGCACTGAAACGGGGGATAAGCTGATTAAGACGGCTAAGGTTATATGGGGAATATGGTGGGCTCGAAATAAACGTGTGTGGGAGGGAAATATGATAACGCCTGAGTTTGTGATGGCTTGGAGTTCGAAACAAGTTGAAGACTGGAGGGAAGCTCAGAAACGTCGAATGCAGCCAGATAGTACCAGGCGAGGTAATGCTAGTCTGCCAAATCTGAGGTGGGTGGCTCCGACTTTGGGAACTCTAAAGATAAATGTGGATGCTTCTCTTATTAAGAGAAAAAATTTCTTCTCAGTAGGAATGGTAGCTCGAGAACATCAGGGGCTATTTTTGCGAGGCAAAACTATGAAGTTTGCAGGCCAAGTTTCGGTGTTTGAAGCTGAGATGGTGAGTATTCTGGAAGCTTTGATATGGTTTAGTGATCTACCAGACCTATCTATCATTGTGGAATCAGACTCGATGCTGAGTGTCCAGGCTATTACCAAAGCGGAGCATAATCAGCTGGAAATAGGAAACCTCATTGAACAATGTTGTTCTATCCTCAGGAACAAGATTGGAATTTCAATTGTTTTTGTTAGAAAGCAGGCGAACAAGGTAGCCCATTTATTGGCTAAAATACCTTGTACGTTAATAGCTTTGTTGAATTTTCGTCTCCTCCATTGTGTGTGTTGGAGACACTATTGTCGGATGTTTATTTTTAATGGAATTGTTTTGTTATTCAAAAAAAAAGGGTAGTTAATTTGAAACATAAATTAAAACTTCTATTTCAAATAAATTGGACTAGATTTAACTCATAATATTAACGTTTTGATTAGTGAACTATATATACATTCTTACCAATAGTAAATATTTTTAACAATTTTTTTTAAAAATGTAATTTTTTACAACCAAGCTCAAATCCAAGAACTACATTACAATCATTAATATGTATGAAATACATTATTTTTTAATACCTTCAAAAGTATAATGTAAATCTTAAGTGACTTGATAATTTTGATCATAATGTGTCTTGTGTAGTACTTATGACCTTCTATCATATTTGTTCTAAATCTTTTATATCACAAATATTTTTAATATAAATCAAAATTATTTTTTTGTTATAAGATTAAAATATTTTTATTATTTCAAACAAATCTTAATAAATTTGGAGTTGAATAATTAATTACTAATAATACAATCATCACTTTGAAATAGGATTGACCTATTATATTTTTGATATGGTATAATATTATAAATTTCTAATTCATCCAAATAATTAATAAACAACATCTTATTTTAAAAAAAGTAACACATGATCTTGGCGCGTGCTTAGTTATTTATTTTGTAATACCCCAACTTTTTATACAACAAACAAGTCTCACATAAGCAAACAAGATTCCAAAATACAAGTCAGAAATAGTATCATATAGTTGGAATAAAGACAAATACAGAGCAGCTCTAAGATAAGTCACTATCACTAAAATATTATTACAATAAGCTCAAGCCAAATGCATTTCTTTGTCCATCCCAGAAGTTTAGCACCTGAAAATTTGTAAGTCATGAGCCAAACAGCCCAGCAATAAGTCATGAGCCAAACAGCCCAGCAAGAAGACAATTCGACACTAGTGGACCAAGGAGTTCATAATTTTTATAAAGCCAAAATTATTGTTCAAAATCTAAAGTTTACATATAACATAAATAAATTTCACACCTCGCTAAGGTGACAAATAGCTGGTGACACAGTATCACAGGTTCACAATTGTCAATAATGCGCCCCTTACTAAGTATCATAAATTGTGCAAAGCACGCCCTAGTAAGTATCAAAATCTACGTCGGGAACTATAGGCAATTACTAAATGTTTGATAGGTCAGAGGTCACTGGGAATTCTTATGTCTAAAACAATTACTTGATCCAGTGTTGTTAAAATAAAAGCAGTGCAAAATTATTTAACAGATTTCAAAATATAAATAAAAGTATGAAGAGTTAACTTACCTTGGCACTTAACAATTTATCACTTCACGCAGAGAAATCCAACAACCTATGTAGTTATTATTAAAAACAAACATAATTAATTATCCTCATACACTCTAAAGTCTCTAATACACAAACCAGGCAAAAGATAATATATATATATAATTTTATATATACATAAAATAAGAACTCTAAAACAAAAACCATGCAAAAGATAATATACATAAAATTATATATACACAAAATAAGAACTCTAAAACAAAAAGCAGGCAATAAAAACAACATATACACTGCAATACAAAATCAGGCAAGATTATAAAATAACATGTGTTGCAATACAAACCAGGCAACAAGATAATATAAAAAAAAAACTAAATATAATGAAATATTATACTAACAAGAATTTACTAAATAAATTTTTAAAAATTATACAAGTCAATTATACTGTTACTACCATTTTCTAAAAACACACATAAGTAAAAAAAATTAAATAAATAAACATGTATGTACATATACTAATAAAATATAATTTAAAATTTCTAGAATGAATAAATGATTGATCAATTTATAAAAATAAAACTAACAGAAACACTAAAAGTGAATAACAAATGGAGAACATCTAAACTTATTTTGACACTATTAAAAACAATACTATTTGTTAACACGATTAATTTTGTCCCACAATAGTCTAAAATATAGTAAAGCAAACTCCCCACAAAAACTGTGACATATGTTAACTTTACCAATTTCTTATATCTATGTGTTAGGGATATAATTTCTAGAGTTTTAGATTTTAAAATAATATAAGCCTCCATTTTTGGTCATATATATCTTTAATATTTTCTTAAAATATATATTAACTATTTTGCAAAGTTATAAATCATATTGAAGGATGAAAAGGGTTTTAAAATTTAACAAATGGACCAAATTGATATATGGTCCAAAAATAATTACTTACTGGAGTAGAAATATTAACTATTTGGAGTAGAAATATTAACTGCTCAACACAATGATTATTTTTTTATCATTGAAAGAAATAGTAAATCATAAAATAAATAAAAAAATTTAAACATATTAAATAGATATTCCAAAATAATTTATCTAAGTAATACTATAAGTTATGCTTTGAAACTAATGTTTGGGGTTCTTAATAAAGGGATTTGGTGAAAATAAATTTTTAACCACCTAACATTATGATGTTGTCCTCATAAAAAAATAAAATTTCCTTCTTTATTAACTTCCCATACATTAAGGTTTTTACCATTAGAATTTGTTTCCATCCAATTAGAAATAATATAAAACACATTTTTAATATATTGCAAACAATAATTTTTAAGACTAATTGGTAAGCTCAAAATCTTTATGGCATATATTGTGACAATCCTTGATTTTGAAATTTATGTGCTTAAAAGATTTTCAATTGTCATACTAAACTTATAATAAGCAAATATTTAACAAACCTCTAATAAGTATAATATGTATTAAAAGTGAATATGTTTTTATTATTATTATGTAAAAAGGTTGTTAACACGTATATTATCTTACATGAAACTCCAATGCAAAGTTTTTGCTTTCCTTACCACAATGAGTTTTAATATATGTGTTAAAAATAATTCATAAAAATTAAATTATAGAAATTAATATAAATTAAATAACAGAGTTTTTTATGAATATGTTAAAAATAGGGTAGTTAATTTGAAACACAAATTAAAACTTCTATTTCAAATAAATTGGACTAGATTTAACTCATAATATTAACATTGAGATTAGTCTACTATATATACTATCTTACCAATAATAAATATTTTTAATAATTTTTTTTAAAAATATAATTTTTTACACCCAAGCTCAAATCTAAGAACTTACATTACAATCATTTAATATGTATGAAATCACATTATTTTTTAATATCTTCAAAAGTATAATATAAATATTAAGTGACTTGATAATTTTGATCATAATGTGTCTCGTGTAGTACTTATGACCTTCTATCATATTTGTTCTAAACCTTTTATATCACAAGTATTTTTAATATAAATAAAAATTATTTTTTGGTATAAGATTAAAATATTTTTATTATTTCAAACAAATCTTAAAAAATTTGAAGTTGAATAATTAATTACTAATAATACAATCATCACTTTGAAATATGATTCACCTATTATATTTTTGATATCGTATAATATTATAAATTTCTAGTTCATCCAAATAATTAATAAACAACGTCTTATTTTAAAAAAAAGTAACACATGATATTGGCGCGTGCTTAGTTATTACTTATTAGGATTTGAGTGAGCGTGAAATCAAATTTTCATGAAAATATTAAGCTCCAAATAATGGCTCCCTTGCAAAAATTTTAAAAGCAAAAGATTATTTTCCTTTTTTTAATATTTTAGTATCTCCCAACTTAAATATATAATCATTCAACATATATCACTAAGGTACCTGCTTCAGAGGTTGAAGAGTTAGCTTAAGGGTTTTAAGATTTAGATTTAAGGTAACAGGTTTTAAAGAGATTCAAATATCCTCCGCCCATGGCTCTCATGATGAACGCTGAACCAAATGCCTATATTCCCCGCCATCCTAATGCTCAACGCAATGCCTATATTCCCCGCCATCCTCCTTATGAACAAGTTTTTATATATATTTCTTAAGTGATATATGAGTATTAATATATGGATCTAACTTTTATTTTTTTTCAAATGTAGATGATTAATGATGCAATATCCTCTATGGGAAGCATTCAAAGATGGAGTTGTATTGTAATAGACAAGAACATTGAAAATAATTATAATGGTCTTCCTAAAAATTTTAGAAAGAGATTATTTGGTCAATTGAAACGACAAGTTTCTTGTGGAAAACTGGTTAGAGTGAAGAACTCATTTAAGCTTCCTCTTAGGTTATGAGGATGATGAGAAAAAATAAATAAGCTTGTATTTTTATATCACAAATAATTATTAGTAAAAGGTTAGCAATATTTGTTCTCTTTTCTGCTTATGTTCTCAAACTCTTGATATATTAATCTATGTAAAATTTCTTTATAATTTTTAGAATTGTACGTTGTTAATAATACAAATGATGGCTAAGGTTAAATTTGAACCTTCATGAGCATTTTGAACAAAAATTATTTTCAACCCATAAACCCAAATATTTAGATCTTAACTAAAAGTGAATAACAAATAGAGAACATCTAAACTTATTTTGACATTATTAAAAACCATACTAAATGTTAACACGAGTAATTTTGTCCCACAATACTCTAAAATATAGTAAAGCAAACTCCCCAAAAAAACTGTGACATATGTTAACTTTACCAATTTCATATATACATGTATTAGGGATATAATTTCTAGAGTTTTAGATTTTAAAATAATATAAGCCTCCATTTTTGGTCATATATATCTTTAATATTTTCTTAAAATACATATTAACTATTTTGCAAAGTTATAAATCATATTGAGGATGAAAAGGGTTTTACAATTTAACAAATGAACCAAATTGATATATGGTCCAAAAATAATTACTAACTGGAGTAGAAATATTAACTATTTGCAGTAGAAATATTAACTGCTCAACACAATGATTATTTTTTTTATCATTGAAAGAAATAGTAAATCATAAAATAAATAAAAAAAATTAAACATATTAAGTAGATATTCCAAAATAATTTATCTAAGTAATACTATAAGTTACGATTTGAAACTAATGTTTGGGGTTCTTAATAAAGGGAGTTGGTGAAAATGAATTTTTAACCACCTAACATTATGAGGTTGTCGTGATAAAAAAATAAAATTTCCTTCTTTATTAACTACCCATACATTAAGGTTTTTACCATTAAAATTTGTTTCCATCCCATTAGAAATAATATAAAACACATTTTCAATATATTGCAAACAATAATTTTTAAGACTAATTGGTAAGCTCAAAATCTTTATGGCATATATTGTGACAGTCCTTGATTTTGAAATTTATGTGCTTAAAAGATTTTCAATTGTCATACTAAACTTATAATAAGCAAATATTTAACAAACCTCTAATAAGTATAATATGTATTAAAAGTGAATATGTTTTTATTATTGTTATGTAAAAAGGTTGTTAACACGTATATTATCTTACATGAAACTCCAATGCAAAGTTTTTGCTTTCCTTACCACAATGAGTTTTAATATATGTGTTAAAAATAATTCATAAAAATTAAATTATAGAAATTAATATAAATTAAATAACAGAGTTTTTTATGAATATGTTAAAAATAGGGTAGTTAATTTGAAACACAAATTAAAACTTCTATTTCAAATAAATTGGACTAGATTTAACTCATAATATTAACATTGAGATTAGTCTACTATATATACTATCTTACCAATAATAAATATTTTTAATAATTTTTTTAAAAATATAATTTTTTACACCCAAGCTCAAATCTAAGACCTACATTACAATCATTAATATGTATGAAATCACATTATTTTTTAATATCTTCAAAAGTATAATATAAATATTAAGTGACTTGATAATTTTGATCATAATGTGTCTCGTGTAGTACTTATGACCTTCTATCATATTTGTTCTAAACCTTTTATATCACAAGTATTTTTAATATAAATAAAAATTATTTTTTGGTATAAGATTAAAATATTTTTATTATTTCAAACAAATCTTAATAAATTTGGAGTTGAATAATTAATTACTAATAATACAATCATCACTTTGAAATATGATTCACCTATTATATTTTTGATATCGTATAATATTATAAATTTCTAGTTCATCCAAATAATTAATAAACAACGTCTTATTTTAAAAAAAGTAACACATGATATTGGCGCGTGCTTAGTTATTACTTATTAGGATTTGAGTTAGCGTGAAATCAAATTTTCATGAAAATATTAAGCTCCAAATAATGGCTCCCTTGCAAAAATTTTAAAAGCAAAAGATTATTTTCCTTTTTTTAATATTTTAGTATCTCCCAACTTAAATATATAATCATTCAACATATATCACTAAGGTACCTGCTTCAGAGGTTGAGAGTTAGCTTAAGGGTTTTAAGATTTAGATTTAAGGTAACAGGTTTTAAAGAGATTCAAATATCCTCCGCCCATGGCTCTCATGATGAACGCTGAACCAAATGCCTATATTCCCCGCCATCCTAATGCTCAACGCAATGCCTATATTCCCCGCCATCCTCCTTATGAACAGGTTTTTATATATATTTCTTAAGTGATATATGAGTATTAATATATGGATCTAACTTTTATTTTTTTTCAAATGTAGATGATTAATGATGCAATATCCTCTATGGGAAGCATTCAAAGATGGAGTTGTATTGTAATAGACAAGAACATTGAAAATAATTATAATGGTCTTCCTAAAAATTTTAGAAAGAGATTATTTGGTCAATTGAAACGACTAGTTTCTTGTGGAAAACTGGTTAGAGTGAAGAACTCATTTAAGCTTCCTCTTAGGTTATGAGGATGATGAGAAAAAATAAATAAGCTTGTATTTTTATTTCACAAATAATTATTAGTAAAAGGTTAGCAATATTTGTTCTCTTTTCTGCTTATGTTCTCAAACTCTTGATATATTAATCTATGTAAAATTTCTTTATAATTTTTAGAATTGTACGTTGTTAATAATACAAATGATGGCTAAGGTTAAATTTGAACCTTCATGAGCATTTTGAACAAAAATTATTTTCAACCCATAAACCCAAATATTTAGATCTTAACTAAAAGTGAATAACAAATGGAGAACATCTAAACTTATTTTGACATTATAAAAAAACATACTAAATGTTAACACGAGTAATTTTGTCCCACAATAGTCTAAAATATAGTAAAGTAAACTCCCCACAAAAATTATGACATAAGTTAACTTTACCAATTTCATATATCTATGTCTTAGGGATATAATTTCTAGAGTTTTAGATTTTAAAATAATATAAGCCTCCATTTTAGGTCATATATATCTTTAATATTTTTTAAAATACATATTAACTATTTTGCAAAGTTATAAAGCATATTGGAGGATGAAAAGGGTTTTACAATTTAACAAATGGAGCAAATTGATATATGGTCCAATAATAATTACTAACTGGAGTAGAAATATTAACTATTTCGAGTAGAAATATTAACAATTTCGAGTAGAAATATTAAGTGCTCAACACAATGATTATTTTTTTATCATTGAAAGAAATAGTAAATCATAAAATAAATAAAAAAATTTAAACCTATTAAATAGATATTCCAAAAAAATTTATCTAAGTAATAGTATAAGTTAGGGTTTGAAACTAATGTTTGGGGTTCTTAATAAAGGGAGTTGGTGAAAATGAATTTTTAACCACCTAACATTATGATGTTGTCCTCATAAAAAAATAAAATTTCCTTCTTTATTAACTACCCATACATTAAGGTTTTTACCATCAAAATTTGTTTTCATCCCATTAGAAATAATATAAAACACATTTTTAATATATTGCAAACAATAATTTTTAAGACTAATTGGTAAGCTCAAAATCTTTATGGCATATATTGTGACAGTCCTTGATTTTGAAATTTATGTGCTTAAAAGATTTTCAATTGTCATACTAAACTTATAATAAGCACATATTTAACAAACCTTTAATAAGTATAATATGTATTAAAAATGAATATGCTTTTATTATTGTTATGTAAAAAGGTTGTTAACAAGTATATTATCCTAGATGAAACTCCAATGCAAAGTTTTTGCTTTCGTTACCACAATGAGTTTTAATATATGTGTTAAAAATAATTCATTAAAATAAAATTATAAAAATTAATATAAATTAAATAACAGAGTTTTTTATGAATATTTTAAAAATAGGGTAGTTAATTTGAAACACAAATTAAAACTTCTATTTCAAATAAATTGGACTAGATTTAACTCATAATATTAACATTGAGATTAGTGAACTATATATACTATCTTACCAATAATAAATATTTTTAATAATTTTTTTTAAAAATGTAATTTTTTACAACCAAACTCAAATCTAAGAACTACATTACAATCATTAATATGTATGAAATCACATTATTTTTTAATAATGTGATTTCATACATATTAATGATTGTAATGTAGTTCTTAGATTTGAGCTTGGTTGTAACAACATGATACTCATTTAAGCTTCCTCTTAGGTGACGAGTATGATGAGAAAAAACAAATAAGCTTGTATTTTTATTTCACAAATAATTATTACTAAAAGGTTAGAAATATTTGTTCTCTTTTCTTCTTATGTTCTCAAACTCTTGATATATTAATCTATGTAAAATTTCTTTATAATTTTTAGAATTGTACTTTTTTAATAATACAAATGATGACTAAGGTTAAATTTGAACCTTCATGAGCATTTTGAACAAAAATTATTTTCAACCCATAAACCCAAATATTTAGATCTTAACTAAAAGTGAATAACAAATGGAGAACATCTAAACTTATTTTGACACTATTAAAAACGATACTAAATGTTAACACGAGTAATTTTGTCCCACAATACTCTAAAATATAGTAAAACAAACTCCCCACAAAAACTGTGACATATGTTAACTTTACCAATTTCATATATATATGTGTTAGGGATATAATTTCTAGAGTTTTAGATTTTAAAATAATATAAGCCTCCATTTTTGGTCATATATATCTTTAATATTTTCTTAAAATACATATTAACTATTTTGCAAAGTTATAAATCATATTGGAGGATGAAAAGGGTTTTACAATTTAACAAATGAACCAAATTGATATATGGTCCAAAAATAATTACAAACTGGAGTAGAAATATTAACTATTTGCAGTAGAAATATTAACTGCTCAACACAATGATTATTTTTTTATCATTGAAAGAAATAGTAAATCATAAAATAAATAAAAAAAAATTAAACATATTAAGTAGATATTCCAAAATAATTTATCTAAGTAATACTATAAGTTACGATTTGAAACTAATGTTTGGGGTTCTTAATAAAGGGAGTTGGTGAAAATGAATTTTTAACCACCTAACATTATGGGTTGTCGTGATAAAAAAATAAAATTTCCTTCTTTATTAACTACCCATACATTAAGGTTTTTACCATTAAAATTTGTTTCCATCCCATTAGAAATAATATAAAACACATTTTCAATATATTGCAAACAATAATTTTTAAGACTAATTGGTAAGCTCAAAATCTTTATGGCATATATTGTGACAGTCCTTGATTTTGAAATTTATGTGCTTAAAAGATTTTCAATTGTCATACTAAACTTATAATAAGAAAATATTTAACAAACCTCTAATAAGTATAATATGTATTAAAAGTGAATATGTTTTTATTATTGTTATGTAAAAAGGTTGTTAACACGTATATTATCTTACATGAAACTCCAATGCAAAGTTTTTGCTTTCCTTACCACAATGAGTTTTAATATATGTGTTAAAAATAATTCATAAAAATTAAATTATAGAAATTAATATAAATTAAATAACAGAGTTTTTTATGAATATGTTAAAAATAGGGTAGTTAATTTAAAACACAAATTAAAACTTCTATTTCAAATAAATTGGACTAGATTTAACTCATAATATTAACATTGAGATTAGTCTACTATATATACTATCTTACCAATAATAAATATTTTTAATAATTTTTTCTAAAAATATAATTTTTTACAACCAAGCTCAAATCTAAGAACTACATTACAATCATTAATATGTATGAAATCACATTATTTTTTAATATCTTCAAAAGTATAATGTAATCTTAAGTGACTTAATAATTTTGATCATAATGTGTCTCTTGTAGTACTTATGACCTTCTATCATATTTGTTCTAAACCTTTTATATCACAAGTATTTTTAATATAAATAAAAATTATTTTTTGGTATAAGATTAAAATATTTTTATTATTTCAAACAAATCTTAATAAATTTGGAGTTGAATAATTAATTACTAATAATACAATCATCACTTTGAAATATGATTGACCTATTATATTTTTGATATCGTATAATATTATAAATTTCTAGTTCATCCAAATAATTAATAAACAACGTCTTATTTTAAAAAAAAGTAACACATGATATTGGCGCGTGCTTAGTTATTACTTATTAGGATTTGAGTGAGCGTGAAATCAAATTTTCATGAAAATATTTAGCTCCAAATAATGGCTTCCCTTGCAAAAATTTTAAAAGCAAAAGATTATTTTCCTTTTTTTAATATTTTAGTATCTCCCAACTTAAATATATAATCATTCAACATATATCACTAAGGTACCTGCTTCAGAGGTTGAGGAGTTAGCTTAAGGGTTTTAAGATTTAGATTTAAGGTAACAGGTTTTAAAGAGATTCAAATATCCTCCGCCCATGGCTCTCATGATGAACGCTGAACCAAATGCCTATATTCCCCTGCCATCCTAATGCTCAACCGAATGCCTATATTCCCCGCCATCCTCCTTATGAACAGGTTTTTATATATATTTTTAAGTGATATATGAGTATTAATATATATGGATCTAACTTTTATTTTTTTCAAATGTAGATGATTAATGATGCAATATCCTCCATGGGAAGCATTCAAAGATGGAGTTGTATTGCAATGGCCAAGAACATTGAAAATAATTATAATGGTCTTCCTAAAATTTTAGAAAGAGATTATTTGGTCAATTGAAACGACTAGTTTCTTGTGGAAAACTGGTTAGAGTGAAGAACTCATTTAAGCTTCCTCTTAGGTGATGAGGATGATGAGAAAAAATAAATAAGCTTGTATTTTTATTTCACAAATAATTATTAGTAAAAGGTTAGCAATATTTGTTCTCTTTTCTGCTTATGTTCTCAAACTCTTGATATATTAATCTATGTAAAATTTCTTTATAATTTTTAGAATTGTACTTTATTAATAATACAAATGATGGCTAAGGTTAAATTTGAACCTTAATGAGTATTTTGAACAAAAATTATCTTCAACCCATAAACCCAAATATTTAGATCTTAACTAAAAGTGAATAACAAATGGAGAACATCTAAACTTATTTTGACATTATAAAAAACATACTAAATGTTAACACGAGTAATTTTGTCCCACAATAGTCTAAAATATAGTAAAGTAAACTCCCCACAAAAATTATGACATAAGTTAACTTTACCAATTTCATATATCTATGTCTTAGGGATATAATTTCTAGAGTTTTAGATTTTAAAATAATATAAGCCTCGATTTTAGGTCATATATATCTTTAATATTTTTTAAAATACATATTAACTATTTTGCAAAGTTATAAAGCATATTGGAGGATGAAAAGGGTTTTACAATTTAACAAATGGAGCAAATTGATATATGGTCCAATAATAATTACTAACTGGAGTAGAAATATTAACTATTTCGAGTAGAAATATTAAATATTTCGAGTAGAAATATTAAGTGCTCAACACAATGATTATTTTTTTATCATTGAAAGAAATAGTAAATCATAAAATAAATAAAAAAATTTAAACCTATTAAATAGATATTCCAAAAAATTTATCTAAGTAATAGTAGAAGTTAGGGTTTGAAACTAATGTTTGGAGTTCTTAATAAAGGGAGTTGGTGAAAATGAATTTTTAACCACCTAACATTATGATGTTGTCCTCATAAAAAAATAAAATTTCCTTCTTTATTAACTACCCATACATTAAGGTTTTTACCATCAAAATTTGTTTTCATCCCATTAGAAATAATATAAAACACATTTTTAATATATTGCAAACAATAATTTTTAAGACTAATTGGTAAGCTCAAAATCTTTATGGCATATATTGTGACAGTCCTTGATTTTGAAATTTATGTGCTTAAAAGATTTTCAATTGTCATACTAAACTTATAATAAGCACATATTTAACAAACCTTTAATAAGTATAATATGTATTAAAAATGAATATGCTTTTATTATTGTTATGTAAAAAGGTTGTTAACAAGTATATTATCCTAGATGAAACTCCAATGCAAAGTTTTTGCTTTCGTTACCACAATGAGTTTTAATATATGTGTTAAAAATAATTCATAAAAATAAAATTATAGAAATTAATATAAATTAAATAACAGAGTTTTTTATGAATATTTTAAAAATAGGGTAGTTAATTTGAAACACAAATTAAAACTTCTATTTCAAATAAATTGGACTAGATTTAACTCATAATATTAACATTGAGATTAGTGAACTATATATACTATCTTACCAATAATAAATATTTTTAATAATTTTTTTTAAAAATGTAATTTTTTACAACCAAGCTCAAATCTAAGAACTACATTACAATCATTAATATGTATGAAATCACATTATTTTTTAATAATGTGATTTCATACATATTAATGATTGTAATGTAGTTCTTAGATTTGAGCTTGGTTGTAACAACATGATACTCATTTAAGCTTCCTCTTAGGTGACGAGTATGATGAGAAAAAACAAATAAGCTTGTATTTTTATTTCACAAATAATTATTACTAAAAGGTTAGAAATATTTGTTCTCTTTTCTGCTTATGTTCTCAAACTCTTGATATATTAATCTATGTAAAATTTCTTTATAATTTTTAGAATTGTACTTTGTTAATAATACAAATGATGACTAAGGTTAAATTTGAACCTTCATGAGCATTTTGAACAAAAATTATTTTCAACCCATAAACCCAAATATTTAGATCTTAACTAAAAGTGAATAACAAATGGAGAACATCTAAACTTATTTTGACACTATTAAAAACGATACTAAATGTTAACACGAGTAATTTTGTCCCACAATACTCTAAAATATAGTAAAGCAAACTCCCCACAAAAACTGTGACATATGTTAACTTTACCAATTTCATATATCTATGTGTTAGGGATATAATTTCTAGAGTTTTAGATTTTAAAATAATATAAGCCTCCATTTTTGGTCATATATATCTTTAATATTTTCTTAAAATACATATTAACTATTTTGCAAAGTTATAAATCATATTGGAGGATGAAAAGGGTTTTACAATTTAACAAATGGACCAAATTGATATATGGTCCAAAAATAATTACTTACTGGAGTAGAAATATTAACTATTTGGAGTAGAAATATTAACTGCTCAACACAATGATTATTTTTTTATCATTGAAAGAAATAGTAAATCATAAAATAAATAAAAAAATTTAAACATATTAAATAGATATTCCAAAATAATTTATCTAAGTAATACTATAAGTTACGATTTGAAACTAATGTTTGGGGTTCTTAATAAAGGGATTTGGTGAAAATGAATTTTTAATCACCTAACATTATGATGTTGTCCTCATAAAAAAATAAAATTTCCTTCTTTATTAACTACCCATACATTAAGGTTTTTACCATTAAAATTTGTTTCCATCCCATTAGAAATAATATAAAACACATTTTTAATATATTGCAAACAATAATTTTTAAGACTAATTGGTAAGCTCAAAATCTTTATGGCATATATTGTGACAGTCCTTGATTTTGAAATTTATGTGCTTAAAAGATTTTCAATTGTCATACTAAACTTATAATAAGCAAATATTTAACAAACCTCTAATAAGTATAATATGTATTAAAAGTGAATATGTTTTTATTATTGTTATGTAAAAAGGTTGTTAACACGTATATTATCTTACATGAAACTCCAATGCAAAGTTTTTGCTTTCCTTACCACAATGAGTTTTAATATATGTGTTAAAAATAATTCATAAAAATTAAATTATAGAAATTAATATAAATTAAATAACAGAGTTTTTTATGAATATGTTAAAAATAGGGTAGTTAATTTGAAACACAAATTAAAACTTCTATTTCAAATAAATTGGACTAGATTTAACTCATAATATTAACATTGAGATTAGTCTACTATATATACTATCTTACCAATAATAAATATTTTTAATAATTTTTTTTAAAAATATAATTTTTTACAACCAAGCTCAAATCTAAGAACTACATTACAATCATTAATATGTATGAAATCACATTATTTTTTAATATCTTCAAAAGTATAATGTAAATCTTAAGTGACTTGATAATTTTGATCATAATGTGTCTCGTGTAGTACTTATGACCTTCTATCATATTTGTTCTAAACCTTTTATATCACAAGTATTTTTAATATAAATAAAAATTATTTTTTGGTATAAGATTAAAATATTTTTATTATTTCAAACAAATCTTAATAAATTTGGAGTTGAATAATTAATTACTAATAATACAATCATCACTTTGAAATATGATTGACCTATTATATTTTTGATATCGTATAATATTATAAATTTCTAGTTCATCCAAATAATTAATAAACAACGTCTTATTTTAAAAAAAGTAACACATGATATTGGCGCGTGCTTAGTTATTACTTATTAGGATTTGAGTGAGCGTGAAATCAAATTTTCATGAAAATATTTAGCTCCAAATAATGGCTCCCTTGCAAAAATTTTAAAAGCAAAAGATTATTTTCCTTTTTTTAATATTTTAGTATCTCCCAACTTAAATATATAATCATTCAACATATATCACTAAGGTACCTGCTTCAGAGGTTGAGGAGTTAGCTTAAGGGTTTTAAGATTTAGATTTAAGGTAACAGGTTTTAAAGAGATTCAAATATCCTCCGCCCATGGCTCTCATGATGAACGCTGAACCAAATGCCTATATTCCCCGCCATCCTAATGCTCAACGGAATGCCTATATTCCCCGCCATCCTCCTTATGAACAGGTTTTTATATATATTTCTTAAGTGATATATGAGTATTAATATATATGGATCTAACTTTTATTTTTTTCAAATGTAGATGATTAATGATGCAATATCCTCCATGGGAAGCATTCAAAGATGGAGTTGTATTGCAATAGCCAAGAACATTGAAAATAATTATAATGGTCTTCCTAAAAATTTTAGAAAGAGATTATTTGGTCAATTGAAACGACTAGTTTCTTGTGGAAAACTGGTTAGAGTGAAGAACTCATTTAAGCTTCCTCTTAGGTGATGAGGATGATGAGAAAAAATAAATAAGCTTGTATTTTTATTTCACAAATAATTATTAGTAAAAGGTTAGCAATATTTGTTCTCTTTTCTGCTTATGTTCTCAAACTCTTGATATATTAATCTATGTAAAATTTCTTTATAATTTTTAGAATTGTACTTTGTTAATAATACAAATGATGGCTAAGGTGAAATTTGAACCTTCATGAGCATTTTGAACAAAAATTATTTTCAACTCATAAACCCAAATATTTAGATCTTAACTAAAAGTGAATAACAAATGGAGAACATCTAAACTTATTTTGACACTATTAAAAACAATACTATTTGTTAACACGAGTAATTTTGTCCCACAATAGTCTAAAATATAGTAAAGCAAACTCCCCACAAAAACTATGACATATGTTAACTTTACCAATTTCATATATCTATGTGTTAGGGATATAATTTCTAGAGTTTTAGATTTTAAAATAATATAAGCCTCCATTTTTGGTCATATATATCTTTAATATTTTCTTAAAATACATATTAACTATTTTGCAAAGTTATAAATCATATTGAAGGATGAAAAGGGTTTTACAATTTAACAAATGGACCAAATTGATATATGGTCCAAAATAATTACTTACTGGAGTAGAAATATTAACTATTTGGAGTAGAAATATTAACTGCTCAACACAATGATTATTTTTTTATCATTGAAAGAAATAGTAAATCATAAAATAAATAAAAAAATTTAAACATATTAAATAGATATTCCAAAATAATTTATCTAAGTAATACTATAAGTTATGCTTTGAAACTAATGTTTGGGGTTCTTAATAAAGGGATTTGGTGAAAATGAATTTTTAACCACCTAACATTATGATGTTGTCCTCATAAAAAAATAAAATTTCCTTCTTTATTAACTTCCCATACATTAAGGTTTTTACCATTAAAATTTGTTTCCATCCAATTAGAAATAATATAAAACACATTTTTAATATATTGCAAACAATAATTTTTAAGACTAATTGGTAAGCTCAAAATCTTTATGGCATATATTGTGACAGTCCTTGATTTTGAAATTTATGTGCTTAAAAGATTTTCAATTGTCATACTAAACTTATAATAAGCAAATATTTAACAAACCTCTAATAAGTATAATATGTATTAAAAGTGAATATGTTTTTATTATTGTTATGTAAAAAGGTTGTTAACACGTATATTATCTTACATGAAACTCCAATGCAAAGTTTTTGCTTTCCTTACCACAATGAGTTTTAATATATGTGTTAAAAATAATTCATAAAATAAATTATAGAAATTAATATAAATTAAATAACAGAGTTTTTTATGAATATGTTAAAATAGGGTAGTTAATTTGAAACACAAATTAAAACTTCTATTTCAAATAAATTGGACTAGATTTAACTCATAATATTAACATTGAGATTAGTCTACTATATATACTATCTTACCAATAATAAATATTTTTAATAATTTTTTTTAAAATATAATTTTTTACAACCAAGCTCAAATCTAAGAACTACATTACAATCATTAATATGTATGAAATCACATTATTTTTTAATATCTTCAAAAGTATAATGTAAATCTTAAGTGACTTGATAATTTTGATCATAATGTGTCTCGTGTAGTACTTATGACCTTCTATCATATTTGTTCTAAACCTTTTATATCACAAGTATTTTTAATATAAATAAAAATTATTTTTTGGTATAAGATTAAAATATTTTTATTATTTCAAACAAATCTTAATAAATTTGGAGTTGAATAATTAATTACTAATAATACAATCATCACTTTGAAATATGATTGACCTATTATATTTTTGATATCGTATAATATTATAAATTTCTAGTTCATCCAAATAATTAATAAACAACGTCTTATTTTAAAAAAGTAACACATGATATTGGCGCGTGCTTAGTTATTACTTATTAGGATTTGAGTGAGCGTGAAATCAAATTTTCATGAAAATATTTAGCTCCAAATAATGCCTCCCTTGCAAAAATTTTAAAAGCAAAAGATTATTTTCCTTTTTTTAATATTTTAGTATCTCCCAACTTAAATATATAATCATTCAACATATATCACTAAGGTACCTGCTTCAGAGGTTGAGGAGTTAGCTTAAGGGTTTTAAGATTTAGATTTAAGGTAACAGGTTTTAAAGAGATTCAAATATCCTCCGCCCATGGCTCTCATGATGAACGCTGAACCAAATGCCTATATTCCCCGCCATCCTAATGCTCAACGGAATGCCTATATTCCCCGCCATCCTCCTTATGAACAGGTTTTTATATATATTTCTTAAGTGATATATGAGTATTAATATATATGGATCTAACTTTTATTTTTTTCAAATGTAGATGATTAATGATGCAATATCCTCCATGGGAAGCATTCAAAGATGGAGTTGTATTGCAATAGCCAAGAACATTGAAAATAATTATAATGGTCTTCCTAAAATTTTAGAAAGAGATTATTTGGTCAATTGAAACGACTAGTTTCTTGTGGAAAACTGGTTAGAGTGAAGAACTCATTTAAGCTTCCTCTTAGGTGATGAGGATGATGAGAAAAAATAAATAAGCTTGTATTTTTATTTCACAAATAATTATTAGTAAAAGGTTAGCAATATTTGTTCTCTTTTCTGCTTATGTTCTCAAACTCTTGATATATTAATCTATGTAAAATTTCTTTATAATTTTTAGAATTGTACTTTGTTAATAATACAAATGATGGCTAAGGTGAAATTTGAACCTTCATGAGCATTTTGAACAAAAATTATTTTCAACCCATAAACCCAAATATTTAGATCTTAACTAAAAGTGAATAACAAATGGAGAACATCTAAACTTATTTTGACACTATTAAAAACGATACTAAATGTTAACACGAGTAATTTTGTCCCACAATAGTCTAAAATATAGTAAAGCAAACTCCCCACAAAAATTATGACATATGTTAACTTTACCAATTTCATATATCTTTGTGTTAGGGATATAATTTCTAGAGTTTTAGATTTTAAAATAATATAAGCCTCCATTTTTGGTCATATATATCTTTAATATTTTCTTAAAATACATATTAACTATTTTGCAAAGTTATAAATCATATTGGAGGATGAAAAGGGTTTTACAATTTAACAAATGGACCAAATTGATATATGGTCCAAAATAATTACTAACTGGAGTAGAAATATTAACTATTTGGAGTAGAAATATTAACTGCTCAACACAATGATTATTTTTTTATCATTGAAAGAAATAGTAAATCATAAAATAAATAAAAAAATTTAAACATATTAAATAGATATTCCAAAATAATTTATCTAAGTAATACTATAAGTTATGCTTTGAAACTAATGTTTGGGGTTCTTAATAAAGGGAGTTGGTGAAAATGAATTTTTAACCACCTAACATTATGATGTTGTCCTCATAAAAAAATAAAATTTCCTTCTTTATTAACTACCCATACATTAAGGTTTTTACCATCAAAATTTGTTTTCATCCCATTAGAAATAATATAAAACACATTTTTAATATATTGCAAACAATAATTTTTAAGACTAATTGGTAAGCTCAAAATCTTTATGGCATATATTGTGACAGTCCTTGATTTTGAAATTTATGTGCTTAAAAGATTTTCAATTGTCATACTAAACTTATAATAAGCAAATATTTAACAAACCTCTAATAAGTATAATATGTATTAAAAGTGAATATGCTTTTTATTATTGTTATGTAAAAAGGTTGTTAACACGTATATTATCTTACATGAAACTCCAATGCAAAGTTTTTGCTTTCCTTACCACAATGAGTTTTAATATATGTGTTAAAAATAATTCATAAAATAAATTATAGAAATTAATATAAATTAAATAACAGAGTTTTTTATGAATATGTTAAAAATAGGGTAGTTAATTTGAAACACAAATTAAAACTTCTATTTCAAATAAATTGGACTAGATTTAACTCATAATATTAACATTGAGATTAGTCTACTATATATACTATCTTACCAATAATAAATATTTTTAATAATTTTTTTTAAAATATAATTTTTTACAACCAAGCTCAAATCTAAGAACTACATTACAATCATTAATATGTATGAAATCACATTATTTTTTAATATCTTCAAAAGTATAATGTAAATCTTAAGTGACTTGATAATTTTGATCATAATGTGTCTCTGTGTAGTACTTATGACCTTCTATCATATTTGTTCTAAACCTTTTATATCACAAGTATTTTTAATATAAATAAAAATTATTTTTTGGTATAAGATTAAAATATTTTTATTATTTCAAACAAATCTTAATAAATTTGGAGTTGAATAATTAATTACTAATAATACAATTCATCACTTTGAAATATGATTGACCTATTATATTTTTGATATCGTATAATATTATAAATTTCTAGTTCATCCAAATAATTAATAAACAACGTCTTATTTTAAAAAAGTAACACATGATATTGGCGCGTGCTTAGTTATTACTTATTAGGATTTGAGTGAGCGTGAAATCAAATTTTCATGAAAATATTTAGCTCCAAATAATGGCCTCCCTTGCAAAAATTTTAAAAGCAAAAGATTATTTTCCTTTTTTTAATATTTTAGTATCTCCCAACTTAAATATATAATCATTCAACATATATCACTAAGGTACCTGCTTCAGAGGTTGAGGAGTTAGCTTAAGGGTTTTAAGATTTAGATTTAAGGTAACAGGTTTTAAAGAGATTCAAATATCCTCCGCCCATGGCTCTCATGATGAACGCTGAACCAAATGCCTATATTCCCCGCCATCCTAATGCTCAACGGAATGCCTATATTCCCCGCCATCCTCCTTATGAACAGGTTTTTATATATATTTCTTAAGTGATATATGAGTATTAATATATATGGATCTAACTTTTATTTTTTTCAAATGTAGATGATTAATGATGCAATATCCTCCATGGGAAGCATTCAAAGATGGAGTTGTATTGCAATAGCCAAGAACATTGAAAATAATTATAATGGTCTTCCTAAAAATTTTAGAAAGAGATTATTTGGTCAATTGAAACGACTAGTTTCTTGTGGAAAACTGGTTAGAGTGAAGAACTCATTTAAGCTTCCTCTTAGGTGATGAGGATGATGAGAAAAAATAAATAAGCTTGTATTTTTATTTCACAAATAATTATTAGTAAAAGGTTAGCAATATTTGTTCTCTTTTCTGCTTATGTTCTCAAACTCTTGATATATTAATCTATGTAAAATTTCTTTATAATTTTTAGAATTGTACTTTGTTAATAATACAAATGATGGCTAAGGTGAAATTTGAACCTTCATGAGCATTTTGAACAAAAATTATTTTCAACTCATAAACCCAAATATTTAGATCTTAACTAAAAGTGAATAACAAATGGAGAACATCTAAACTTATTTTGACACTATTAAAAACGATACTAAATGTTAACACGAGTAATTTTGTCCCACAATACTCTAAAATATAGTAAAGCAAACTCCCCACAAAAACTGTGACATATGTTAACTTTACCAATTTCATATATCTATGTGTTAGGGATATAATTTCTAGAGTTTTAGATTTTAAAATAATATAAGCCTCCATTTTTGGTCATATATATCTTTAATATTTTCTTAAAATACATATTAACTATTTTGCAAAGTTAAAATCATATTGGAGGATGAAAAGGGTTTTATAATTTAACAAATGGACCAAATTGATATATGGTCCAAAAATAATTACTAACTGGAGTAGAAATATTAACTTATTGGAGTAGAAATATTAACTGCTCAACACAATGATTATTTTTTTTATCATTGAAAGAAATAGTAAATCATAAAATAAATAAAAAAATTTAAACATATTAAGTAGATATTCCAAAATAATTTATCTAAGTAATACTATAAGTTACGATTTGAAACTAATGTTTGGGGTTCTTAATAAAGGGAGTTGGTGAAAATGAATTTTTAACCACCTAACATTATGAGGTTGTCGTGATAAAAAAATAAAATTTCCTTCTTTATTAACTACCCATACATTAAGGTTTTTACCATTAAAATTTGTTTCCATCCCATTAGAAATAATATAAAACACATTTTCAATATATTGCAAACAATAATTTTTAAGACTAATTGGTAAGCTCAAAATCTTTATGGCATATATTGTGACAGTCCTTGATTTTGAAATTTATGTGCTTAAAAGATTTTCAATTGTCATACTAAACTTATAATAAGCAAATATTTAACAAACCTCTAATAAGTATAATATGTATTAAAAGTGAATATGTTTTTATTATTGTTATGTAAAAAGGTTGTTAACACGTATATTATCTTACATGAAACTCCAATGCAAAGTTTTTGCTTTCCTTACCACAATGAGTTTTAATATATGTGTTAAAAATAATTCATAAAAATTAAATTATAGAAATTAATATAAATTAAATAACATAGTTTTTTATGAATATGTTAAAAATAGGGTAGTTAATTTGAAACACAAATTAAAACTTCTATTTTAAATAAATTGGACTAGATTTAACTCATAATATTAACATTGAGATTAGTCTACTATATATACTATCTTACCAATAATAAATATTTTTAATAATTTTTTTTAAAAATATAATTTTTTACAACCAAGCTCAAATCTAAGAACTACATTACAATCATTAATATGTATGAAATCACATTATTTTTTAATATCTTCAAAAGTATAATGTAAATCTTAAGTGACTTGATAATTTTGATCATAATGTGTCTCTTGTAGTACTTATGACCTTCTATCATATTTGTTCTAAACCTTTTATATCACAAGTATTTTTAATATAAATAAAAATTATTTTTTGGTATAAGATTAAAATATTTTTATTATTTCAAACAAATCTTAATAAATTTGGAGTTGAATAATTAATTACTAATAATACAATCATCACTTTGAAATATGATTGACCTATTATATTTTTGATATCGTATAATATTATAAATTTCTAGTTCATTCAAATAATTAATAAACAACGTCTTATTTTAAAAAAAGTAACACATGATATTGGCGCGTGCTTAGTTATTACTTATTAGGATTTGAGTGAGCGTGAAATCAAATTTTCATGAAAATATTTAGCTCCAAATAATGCCTCCCTTGCAAAAATTTTAAAAGCAAAAGATTATTTTCCTTTTTTTAATATTTTAGTATCTCCCAACTTAAATATATAATCATTCAACATATATCACTAAGGTACCTGCTTCAGAGGTTGAGGAGTTAGCTTAAGGGTTTTAAGATTTAGATTTAAGGTAACAGGTTTTAAAGAGATTCAAATATCCTCCGCCCATGGCTCTCATGATGAACGCTGAACCAAATGCCTATATTCCCGGCCATCCTAATGCTCAACGGAATGCCTATATTCCCCGCCATCCTCCTTATGAACAGGTTTTTATATATATTTCTTAAGTGATATATGAGTATTAATATATATGGATCTAACTTTTATTTTTTTCAAATGTAGATGATTAATGATGCAATATCCTCCATGGGAAGCATTCAAAGATGGAGTTGTATTGCAATAGCCAAGAACATTGAAAATAATTATAATGGTCTTCCTAAAAATTTTAGAAAGAGATTATTTGGTCAATTGAAACGACTAGTTTCTTGTGGAAAACTGGTTAGAGTGAAGAACTCATTTAAGCTTCCTCTTAGGTGATGAGGATGATGAGAAAAAATAAATAAGCTTGTATTTTTATTTCATAAATAATTATTAGTAAAAGGTTAGCAATATTTGTTCTCTTTTCTGCTTATGTTCTCAAACTCTTGATATATTAATCTATGTAAAATTTCTTTATAATTTTTAGAATTGTACTTTGTTAATAATACAAATGATGGCTAAGGTGAAATTTGAACCTTCATGAGCATTTTGAACAAAAATTATTTTCAACTCATAAACCCAAATATTTAGATCTTAACTAAAAGTGAATAACAAATGGAGAACATCTAAACTTATTTTGACACTATTAAAAACGATACTATTTGTTAATACGAGTAATTTTGTCCCACAATAGTCTAAAATATAGTAAAGCAAACTCCCCACAAAAACTGTGACATATGTTAACTTTACCAATTTCATATATCTATGTGTTAGGGATATAATTTCTAGAGTTTTAGATTTTAAAATAATATAAGCCTCCATTTTTGGTCATATATATCTTTAATATTTTCTTAAAATACATATTAACTATTTTGCAAAGTTAAAAATCATATTGAAGGATGAAAAGGGTTTTACAATTTAACAAATGGACCAAATTGATATATGGTCCAAAAATAATTACTTACTGGAGTAGAAATATTAACTATTTGGAGTAGAAATATTAACTGCTCAACACAATGATTATTTTTTTATCATTGAAAGAAATAGTAAATCATAAAATAAATAAAAAAATTTAAACATATTAAATAGATATTCCAAAATAATTTATCTAAGTAATACTATAAGTTATGCTTTGAAACTAATGTTTAGGGTTCTTAATAAAGGGATTTGGTGAAAATGAATTTTTAACCACCTAACATTATGATGTTGTCCTCATAAAAAATAAAATTTCCTTCTTTATTAAATTCCCATACATTAAGGTTTTTACCATTAAAATTTGTTTCCATCCAATTAGAAATAATATAAAACATATTTTTAATATATCGCAAACAATAATTTTTAAGACTAATTGGTAAGCTCAAAATCTTTATGGCATATATTGTGACAGTCCTTGATTTTGAAATTTATGTGCTTAAAAGATTTTCAATTGTCATACTAAACTTATAATAAGCAAATATTTAACAAACCTCTAACAAGTATAATATGTATTAAAAGTGAATATGTTTTTATTATTGTTATGTAAAAAGGTTGTTAATGAAATTACACCTAGAGGGGGGTGAAGGTGATTATGGCTAACTAGGATTACTTTTAAATTTTACCCGATAATAGCTTACTGAGATTTTATCAACTGAACTATAATCTGACAATGATAGTAAGCTGAGATGACTAAATGCAATGCAGAAAATAATGTGCAGGAAAGTAAATAGAACACACAAGAATTTTAGCCAGGTTCGACTCCTAAGCCCCTATGGTCTACGTCCTGGTCCCTTACCAACTTGGTAAGAGAATATATTATTGATCAATGAAGGTTACAACTACAAGATACAACAATATATCTCCCTTTATCCCAGCTGCTGATAATGGCTTGCTGAAACCCTGTTTAAGAACCTGCTCTCTAAGTACTATACTACCCCGTAGTACAAACTCCTCTAGCAAGTACCACTAAACCCTTGTTTCCCTAGCCAACTTATCCAGCAACTAATCAATACAATTTGAACAATACAAATCAATGATAAAGTTTACAACTCAAACTATAAACTCTCTTCAAGATAAAACACGTGGATATATTTAGAGCTTGAGAGTATTTTGAAATCAATAAAGATCAGGAGTTGTATGTGTTCTTGCTTGCAAAAGTCGTCTTTTATAAAACTGCAAGAAAACCTCTTATATAACCACACATTAACGTTTGAAAACAGCCTCAACAAATTACAACGGCTAGAATCCAATTCTACCGTGTAAGATCGTTGGGATGGTTTTTCAACGTTCATGTGTACGTTAGATAGAAGAGAAACACAGAAGTCCAACGTTCAGAAAATATCTCTTCTATTATGTAGAGGATAAAACGTTTTAATAAGAAGATAGGAGAAAGAGTTTGAAAGAGAAACAAACTCCTATTCTTTAGGAAATCAATTTGAATGATTAAAAACGATTTATAATTGAGCTCTATATATATAATGCACGTATATTTATTAGAGAAGTCCTTACAACTGATATATATGAAGATCCTATAAAATCTCCATGAAATTCGACTTCCTTGTTGAATCTGGACTGTGCATCTTAGCTTGCTGTTATTCTGACACTCGTGATCATAGCTTGCTGAAATAGATTACTGTCTTATGATAGCTTGCTGTCATGATACTTAAATAGCAATGACATTAAGCTGTTATATCCTGCAAACATTCTCAAATAACAACATGATGGCTTGTTGTGTTGTGATCATCAAAACTAAGGAGTTACAATCTCCCCCTTTTTGATGATTTCACACATTTAGGAGAATAAAAACCCCCCCTAAAACTATGCATATCTCAAAATATAAAATAAAACTAAAGATATCACAATTAGCATAATAAGCTTTTAATTGTAAGAACAATTAAATATATTTCAAATATTAGAAGCATCAGCATAACCAAGTCTTAAACCAAACCAACCATCAACAAGTTTTACCACACCAAATAAACAGATAAAAAACAAATCAAGTACCAGATCAGATGCAGCAAGTCTTAAGAAAAACATAGATACTTCAACAAAAACTAAATCACTTAAAAGAAATTAAATTCTCCTAAGTTCTCCCCCTTATATCATCAAAAATAGATTAGTCTTCCTGAGCAGAATTGACAGCTGCATTCTCTTTTGGTGAAAGAAACTCATCTTGCTTCTCCTGTTGTTCCAAGTCTTCAGCAGCATCCACAAGATCATCCAAGCCAGTGTCTAAATCTGTATTTGACTGAGAAGCTGAAGGTTTCTGAACAGACATGAAGTTTAGCAAAATATCCTTTAAACCCTTAACCTCTGTCTTGAGCTGGTTGATTTGCTCAGTAGTGGCAGCAACATGACCAAACAACAAAGTATTATCATCTTGAATACCTTTTAGCAGCTGCATCATCTCAGCAGTTGGAGTAAAAGATGAAGGCTCAGCTACAGCAGGAGTCTCAGGAACAATGGTAGGCAAAATCCTAACTAACTCTCCATTGTCAATTTGTAAATTTGAATGAGCTAACACTTTAGCATCCAAAACTTCTTTAACACTCACCTTAACAGCACTCTTAAGTTCAATCTTAAAGAATTCAAATACCTTGGTAAGCATTAAACCATAAGGAAGTCCAATCTTTTTCTGATTAACAGCAGCAATCATATTCTTTAAAACCAGATTTGATAGATCAAAAGCCCTGCCAGCTAGAAGCATAGAAACCAGAGTAACATCTTGACAACTAAAGGTTGATTTATTCCCACCCCTAGGACAAACATTAGCCCTCCAGATTTTAAACAACAAATGTGCCATAGGAGATACTTGAGTAGTGGAAGGGGGCTGAGGGTTTTCTTCAATATTATCAACAGATCCTAATAACAACTTAAACTGATCCATCACAGAGAAATCAGGGAATGACACATATCCTTTTCCAGTAAAAATATCAATCTCAGAGGGATTCTCAAACTTGATAATAGAACTTAAAATGGGAGGATTAAGCCTAATTTTCTTCTCATGCACAGTGGTAATACAGTTTCCATACTTATCTTCAATCAAATTTGCATAAAATTCACGAATTAAATCAGGATAGTAGACCTAGCCAACTTATCCAGCAACTAATCAATACAATTTGAACAATACAAATCAATGATAAAGTTTACAACTCAAACTATAAACTCTCTTCAAGATAAAACACGTGGATATATTTAGAGCTTGAGAGTATTTTGAAATCAATAAAGATCAGGAGTTGTATGTGTTCTTGCTTGCAAAAGTCGTCTTTTATAAAACTGCAAGAAAACCTCTTATATAACCACACATTAACGTTTGAAAACAGCCTCAACAAATTACAACGGCTAGAATCCAATTCTACCGTGTAAGATCGTTGGGATGGTTTTTCCAACGTTCATGTGTACGTTAGATATAAGAGAAACACAGAAGTCCAACGTTCAGAAAATATCTCTTCTATTATGTAGAGGATAAAACGTTTTAATAAGAAGATAGGAGAAAGAGTTTGAAAGAGAAACAAACTCCTATTCTTTAGGAAATCAATTTGAATGATTAAAAATGATTTATAATTGAGCTCTATATATATAATGCACGTATATTTATTAGAGAAGTCCTTACAACTGATATATATGAAGATCCTATAAAATCTCCATGAAATTCGACTTCCTTGTTGAATGTGGACTGTGCATCTTAGCTTGCTGTTATTCTGACACTCGTGATCATAGCTTGCTGAAATAGATTACTGTCTTATGATAGCTTGCTGTCATGATACTTAAACAGCAATGACATTAAGCTGTTATATCCTGCAAACATTCTCAAATAACAACATGAAACTAAGGAGTTACAGTTAACACGTATATTATCTTACATGAAACTCCAATACAAAGTTTTTGCTTTCCTTACCACAATGAGTTTTAATATATGTGTTAAAAATAATTCATAAAAATTAAATTATAGAAATTAATATAAATTAAATAACAGAGTTTTTTATGAATATGTTTAAAATAGGGTAGTTAATTTGAAACACAAATTAAAACTTCTATTTCAAATAAATTGGACTAGATTTAACTCATAATATTAACATTGAGATTAGTCTACTATATATACTATCTTACCAATAATAAATATTTTTAATAATTTTTTTTAAAAATATAATTTTTTACACCCAAGCTCAAATCTAAGAACTACATTACAATCATTAATATGTATGAAATCACATTATTTTTTAATATCTTCAAAAGTATAATATAAATCTTAAGTGACTTGATAATTTTGATCATAATGTGTCTCGTGTAGTATTTATGACCTTCTATCATATTTGTTCTAAACCTTTTATATCACAAGTATTTTTAATATAAATAAAAATTATTTTTTGGTATAAGATTAAAATATTTTTATTATTTCAAACAAATCTTAATAAATTTGGAGTTGAATAATTAATTACTAATAATACAATCATCACTTTGAAATATGATTGACCTATTATATTTTTGATATCGTATAATATTATAAATTTCTAGTTCATCCAAATAATTAATAAACAAGGTCTTATTTTAAAAAATGTAACACATGATATTGGCGCGTGCTTAGTTATTACTTATTAGGATTTGAGTGAGCGTGAAATCAAATTTTCATGAAAATATTTAGCTCCAAATAATGGCTCCCTTGCAAAAATTTTAAAAGCAAAAGATTATTTTCCTTTTTTAATATTTTAGTATCTCCCAACTTAAATATATAATCATTCAACATATATCACTAAGGTACCTGCTTCAGAGGTTGAGGAGTTAGCTTAAGGGTTTTAAGATTTAGATTTAAGGTAACAGGTTTTAAAGAGATTCAAATATCCTCCGCCCATGGCTCTCATGATGAACGCTGAACCAAACTCTTGATATATTAATCTATGTAAAATTTCTTTATAATTTTTAGAATTGTACTTTGTTAATAATACAAATGATGGCTAAGGTGAAATTTGAACCTTCATGAGCATTTTGAACAAAAATTATTTTCAACTCATAAACCCAAATATTTAGATCTTAACTAAAAGTGAATAACAAATGGAGAACATCTAAACTTATTTTGACACTATTAAAAACGATACTATTTGTTAACACGAGTAATTTTGTCCCACAATAGTCTAAAATATAGTAATGCAAACTCCCCACAAAAACTGTGACATATGTTAACTTTACCAATTTCATATATCTATGTGTTACGGATATAATTTCTAGAGTTTTAGATTTTAAAATAATATAAGCCTCCATTTTTGGTCATATATATCTTTAATATTTTCTTAAAATACATATTAACTATTTTGCAAAGTTATAAATCATATTGAAGGATGAAAAGGGTTTTACAATTTAACAAATGGACCAAATTGATATATGGTCCAAAAATAATTACTTACTGGAGTAGAAATATTAACTATTTGGAGTAGAAATATTAACTGCTCAACACAATGATTATTTTTTTATCATTGAAAGAAATAGTAAATCATAAAATAAATAAAAAAATTTAAACATATTAAATAGATATTCCAAAATAATTTATCTAAGTAATACTATAAGTTATGCTTTGAAACTAATGTTTGGGGTTCTTAATAAAGGGATTTGGTGAAAATGAATTTTTAACCACCTAACATTATGATGTTGTCCTCATAAAAAAATAAAATTTCCTTCTTTATTAACTTCCCATACATTAAGGTTTTTACCATTAAAATTTGTTTCCATCCAATTAGAAATAATATAAAACACATTTTTAATATATTGCAAACAATAATTTTTAAGACTAATTGGTAAGCTCAAAATCTTTATGGCATATATTGTGACGGTCCTTGATTTTGAAATTTATGTCCTTAAAAGATTTTCAATTGTCATACTGAACTTATAATAAGCAAATATTTAACAAACCTCTAATAAGTATAATATGTATTAAAAGTGAATATGTTTTTATTATTGTTATGTAAAAAGGTTGTTAACAAATAAATTAAATATTATTATTATTTTTGTTAATAATATTTTGTGGGGAGTTAATGTACTATTTGGAGTAGAAATATTAACTGCTCAACACAATGATTATTTTTTAATGTTGAAAGAAATAGTAAATCATAAAATAATTAAAAAACTTTAAAAATATTAAGTAGATATAATAAAATAATTTATCTAAGTAATACTATAAGTTACGGTTTGAAACTAATGTTTGCGTTCTTATTAAAGGGAGTTGGTGAAATTGAATTTTTAACCATCTAACATTATGATGTTGTCTTTGACAAATAAATAAAATTTTCTTCTTTATTTACTACCCATCCATTATGGTTTTTACCATCAAAAGTTATTTCCATCCCATTAGAAATAATATATAACACATTTTTAATATATTACAAACAATAATTTGTAAGACTAATTGGTAAGCTCAAAATCTTTATGGCATATATTGTGACAGTCCTTGATTTTGAAATTTATGTGCTCAAAAGATTTTCAATTGTCATACTAAACTTAGAATAAGCACATATTAACAGACCTCTAATAAATATAATATGTATTAAAAGTGAATATGCTTTTATTATTGTTATGTAAAAAGATTGTTAACAAGTATATTATAATGATTAATATTTATTTAAATTTTGGATATAATATTTTTTTATCCATTTTAATATTTTTATTGTTGGATGGTGCAATAGTTATTTTAAGTAGGAGGAATAGGGTTAAAACCTCAACCACTAAATTATAATTTCTATAATATCTAGGAAATGAATGTTAAAAATCTCAAAAATTAAAATTAATATAAAATGTCTTACTCACACTCTCATAATAATTTTATAATATTTTAAATTAATTGGCTAAATATGCAACTTTTTGTTATGAAACAAATAAAAGAAATTTGAAAATGATGTTATCACATTAATATTTGTCATCGATCCAACTCTATAAATGTTAATAGATATACATATTAGTGATATAACAAAATTTTTAGATCAAAATAATTTTATTTAGTTTGCCATTTTAACTAGTATAACTACCTAGTGTTTAGTAGTGAATTGGTGTTTTGATTTTTTAAAATTATATTTTATCGATCCAACCATATGGATGTCAATAGATATACAAATTAGTGATAAAACCAAATATTTAGATTAAATTAGAGTCAAATATCAGTTTGGCTAGTACAACTAACTAGTGTCTTCAATTGGTGTTTTGATTTGTAAAAAAAATATTTTTCATCGATCCAGCCGTATGGATGTAAATAGATATATTTATATTAGTGATATAACCCAAGTTTCACATAAAAATAATTTTATTTGGTTTATCATTTTAATAGTCAAACATCAGTTTGACTAGTACATTTAGTCATGAACTGGTATTTCGATTTTTTTAAAAAATAATCATCCATCCATATGGATATCAATAGATATACATATTAATGATATAACCAAAATTTAAGATCAAAATATTTTTAATTGGTATCCCATTTTAAAAGTCAAACAATAGTTTGACTAGTACAACTAGTCCTGAATTGGTGTTTTGATTTTTTTAAAATATATTTTTCATCTATACAACTCTACGGATGTCAAAAAATATATATATTAGTGATATAACCAAAGTTTCAAACCAAAATAATTTTATTTGGTTTGCCATTTTAAAAGTCAAGCATGAGTTTGACTATTAACCTAAATAGTATTCAGTCCTGAATTAATGTTTCTATCTTTTCAAAATATTTGTCATCGATCCAACCATATGGATGTCAATAGATATATATATTAAAGATATAGCCAAAGTTTTTGGTCAAAATAAATTTATTTGGATTGTCATTTTACTAGTCAAACATCAAAAATAACACGTGTTCGATCAGTGTTTCCATTTTTTAAAAAATATTTCATCGATCAAACCATTTAGATGCCAATAAATATATATATTAGTGATATTACCAATATTTTAGACCAAAATAATATTTTTTAGTTTGCCATTTTAAAAGTCAAGCATCAGTTTGACTAGTACAACTAACTAGTGTTTAGTCCTAAATTGGTGTTTAATTTTTTTTAAAAATATTTTTCATTGATCCAACCATATGAATATCAATAGATATTTATATTAAAGAAATAGTGAAAGTTTTATATCAAAATAAATTTATTTGGATTGTCATTTTACTAGTCAAACATTAGTTTGACTAGTACTAATAACTAGTGTTCAGTCCTAAATTGGTGTTTCAATATTTTTAAAATATTTTTCATCGATCCAACCGTATGGATGCCTATATATATATATATATTAGTGATATAACCAAAGTTTCATATCAAAATAATTTTATTTGGTTGTCATTTTAACAGTCAGGCATCAGTTTGACTAGTAAAACTAACTAGTGTTTAGTCCTGAATTGGTGTTTCGATTTAATTAAAAATATTTTTAATCGATCCAACCATATGGATATTAATATATTTATATATTAGCGATATAACCAAAGTTTTACATCAAAATAGTTTTATTTGATTTGTCATTTTAACAATCAGATATCAGTTTGACTAGTATAGTTAAGTAGTGTTTAGACAAAATAATTTTATTTGTCTTGCCCTTTTAAAAGTCAAGCATCAGTTTGACGAGTGTAATTAACAAGCATCAGTTTTATTTTTTATCAAATAAAGAAATTATAAAATTCTTTTGCGCAAAATTTATTTTTTCAAGAACTAATATTTTTTATTTGGATAATGTTTTATTCTCTCCCATATTCATAAATTCAAATATTCACTAACATTTGAATAGGTTTTTTATAAAAAATAAAATTTTGAAAAATCTTAAATACAACCGAATTGTATTGAAATATACTTTCGAAAAGGGCGGGAAATTTCCCTCACTTTTCTCGAAAATTTTAAAAGTGTAGGTAAATTTCCAGCCATTTTAAAATAAAAAATTTGAACGAAATTGGTTGAATTTAGGAGTGCAAAATAAATTAGTGTGCGGAAAAAATCCCTCCACTTTTTTATTAGGGATAAATTCGACCGAAAAAAATTTAGTCGAATATAGGGGCTAAATTCGACCATTTTAATTTCAACCGTTTTCGTTTAAAATTGGTTGTAAATACGACCGTTTGAATTCGACCGAGGGCCGGCCGAATTTAGTCGTGTCCAAGGAATTTGATTGCATGTGGTCGAATTTAACCCCAGTCGAATATAAATCAGTTCTATTTAACCTTGTTTTCTTGTAGTAGTGTGTTAGATATATTTGATAATGTCATGGCTAATATGTTTTATGTTTAGCTTTCAGATCTTACGTGAACAGATAAATCATACTTAACTGTTGATCAGTACTTAGTACTGGAAGT